>NC_142106.1:31800500-32100666 GCF_056152115.1 Neolamprologus brichardi | reverse complement strand
TGGACGCCGCCCCCCACATGCAGAGGTAGAGCGAACGTGAAACGGAGACTTCCTGCTTCAGCTGACTTATCCTGTAACTCATACTGCCATGCAGCTTCTCAGCCTTTGAATTCTTCCCTTACCTACTGCTGCTTACGAAACAGAGATTTTAATCTGTGAAGGTCATTAACACGTATGTGCTTGCACTCTGGTTGCATGGGTACAGTCTATGGAAGCGGCAGAAGCAGGTTTGTGGGGGTGTTTTTTGTCTTCACCACAGGATCTCTTATCTTTCTCTGTACCATGACCGACGGCGCTCTGCTCTGACAGCTCGCCCTGAAGTTTATGTGCAAATACTTTCAGAAGCCTGGATCCAGGAAGAAAAACCTCACCCTTAAACAAGAAAAACACCTTTGTATGACGGGGTTTCCTTTAAATAATTTAATTATTTAAAGGAAAATCGGGCATGTAGAACATCTGTAGATTAAGCTTTAGCGTAACATCTTCAGGATTTTAAGAAACAGTTCAGTTTACAGTTTTATTCTGAGTAAACATGAATCACACACGCACAGTTGTGGTATGATGGGAGTGTCAGCTGAACAGGATCCAGGAATTTAGACATTGGGAAATTCCTTTTCTCAGTCGGCACAAGCAGAACAAAGATATGACCTGCAGGCAGTTTTATGACTGCGCTGCATTTGAGAAACAAATACTTCACCATACTATCACATTCACATGATAGTTACCAATCTGTCATCACTGTCTGTAACTGAATTACGATGTTACGCTCTTTAATAAACGTCACTCTGAAAAAAATGAGTTTAGTGCTGTACATAAAATAAAGAAAAGGGTTAAAAAAAAATCAATAAAAAAGGTCACATTTGAGAGAAAAAATATGAAAACAATCATATCAGCCTGAAATCAGGTTCCTGTTGATCAAGTAAAGATACTAAAGCAGACAGTCAAACTGATTGAGCTCCACCCTGAATCCCTGTGTGAAACTCAAATGACCGTTAAGATGTTTTGCATATAAAATATGAAAACAAAGGCTGGATCCAGGCTAAGCTTCCCTGAACAGCTGCTGAGTTTGTGCTCTTTCCTGCCTCCTTGCACACACTGTTGCTGTGTGCTGTGTGCTGTTGTGTGCGTGAGGTTAAATGGCCATTTTTGTTGAGTGTCTTCTTCACCGTATAGCTGCACGTCTGGCTTTGTGAGATATGCTCACAGAATAGTACCTCTGTGTTACAGGAATCATTTCTCTGACCTTAATTTGATATCTTTGTCCGTGTGTCTGTGTGTCCTCTCCCTAAGCGGTGTGTTGGCTACAGTGTCAGAACGGAGGTGTGTGTCAGCGGCCCAACACTTGCTCCTGCCCCGAGGGTTGGATGGGTCGCCTCTGTGAGGAGCGTAAGTATTTAATAATCGTAAACATGTTTAATTCTCCCTTTTCACGCCCTGATCGTGATCCTCAGTGTTTTATGGTCAAACACAGGCTAACTTTTTGCAGACACTGGAGCACAGAGAAGTATCTGTTTGTAGCGGAAAAATTAATTCTCTCTGGTTTAACAAGACAGTCCAGATGTTTCTCTCATTTTATGTGATACCAGTACTTAATCAGAAGAAATAAGACAGACATTGTGGTGTAAAAAAACATATGTATGACAGTCTTACACAAGAAATTCTCGCATGCAGCTCACAGCTGTCGGCCAACTTCCTGTAAAAATCACCCAAACCTAACCCTGCTACATAACATAATCTGGCTGTGAACTGATTTTCAAAATGTCCCACGGTGGAAAAGATTGAAAAACAGAGAGAATGGTATTTGTTGCATGTTCACCTAAACTACAAGTTATATATATATATATATATATATATATATATATATATATATATATATATATATTTATAAGAGCAATGAGTCACCAAAAACCAAAACAATCGTTGTGAAACAGTCACACTGGAATTAATCAGAAGGCTTTTAAACATACTGATTAATAAAGATGAAATGGCTTTAATGGCTAAGCTGTTATTTGATGGATTGCCATGAAGGTTTTTTCTGACATTTATTTTCTCCTGATGATCAGTTTCAAGTCATTTGGAAATCCTATCTGCATACCATCGGGTGTTTAGCCCAACCCAGCTGTTGGGCAAGAGGAGCTTTGGAGCACCCTTAACCTTTCATCTAGCAACATCATCAAGACATTTTGATTTTATTATTTAAGAACAGATACCTGGAAAACTACCTGACCGACCATCAGCCTCAGCTCCACTCTGTGTTAGTGCTAGTTAGCAAATGCTACCATGCTAACATGCTAAACTCTTACAGGGCTAGATAAAGTATGCAAGCCAGAACATTAAGTTTATTTCTTGTAGTATAAGTGATGCTGCAGTTTTTGACCTCTTCATCTAGTTTTTTGTCCACTTTATATATGAAGCTCCACACTGACCGCATGTTTGAGATGGTTTCAAAGAGAGAGGTTCATGGTGATCTTAAATACCTGCCTCCTAACGCTCTCCTCTCCTTTTCATAATAGCCATCTGCATCCTGCCGTGCCTGAATGGAGGGCGCTGCGTGGCCCCCTACCAGTGCGAGTGTCCCACCGGGTGGACGGGCACGCGCTGCCACACCGGTGAGTTCATGTGTCAGTGAAGCGTTCAGTGCTTACGATGGTATGTACGCAAGTAAATCTCAGCAAGGTTCCCATTACAGCAGGATCATCATCATCCTAGCAACACTTAGCCCAGAGGATTTCTGTCTCCTGTGATTGTCTATTTATTGTTAATAAGTAACCTGCTGATATATAAGCTATTATTAATTTGGTGATCTGTCTGCTGTAAGTATTTGTATTATATTATATATTATTATATTTTATACTTGGTAACAATCTAGCATAATTATGGGCTGTGTGTTTGTTTGTTTTTTTTACTGCTTTGCACACTTATAGGCCATTCTCCTATAATCTTACTGGAAAACCTCCAGGGTGACATTTATTGTCACGTGCTAGTGTCATATATACGGTCGTCCTTAACGTGCATATCTGCAGTCGTAGCAACTCAGAATGAAGGGAACACCATCAGACACCAAAATTTAGCAAGAGCCGTACAAAGAAACTAAAGAAGCATTGCCAAGATCACGAAGGCTTTATAACAAATGTCCTACAGTTGGATATACGTCAGTTTATGACCTCCACCAAGGAAGTTGTGGTTTTCGTAGTGCTTGCGTGAGTGAGTCTGTCTGTAAACGCGGTAGCTCAAAAAGTTTGACTGAATTCTGATAAAACGTTGTAGGGGTGTAGAGTGGGGTCATGTTAGTAATCCATTCACATCTGGCTGACATCCATCGAGCTCTTCAACGTCAGCTTATTGATTTATTGGCCAAAAAATCACAAAAAGCCTCAAAACTTAGGAACTTGTTGTATTGCCAACATATATGTAGTAGCTTGTAAAGATTTAAACATATTATGCCCCATTTGACCTCTGACCTTTCCTTCAAGGTCAACTGATTGATCTGAAGGGCAAAGTGATAATAATGCTATATAGAGCTGTTTAAAACTGTCAGGAGATGATATATGGGGATAATAAATATCACATTACTTTATTGTGACTGTGTTATGTACATCATACATACATGTACAATGTTCCTGAGTAACACTTAAACAAGCTTGAACACTGAAACGAGTCCTGCACATGCACTGTTAGACAAACATCTTTATCTTTCAATTTTATTTCTTTATTGCTCAGAGTGAGCTGTCACAGCAGTGCTAATGTTTGTAGTGTGGCTGACTTCATGGTTATAAAAGATACATTTCCTCCAAAAATTATCTGTTGGGTTTCCTCATCAGACACCGTACTGACGATTTCTGTCTCTTGTCTTTCTGCCTGACCACAGCTGTGTGTACGTCAGCTTGCCAGAACGGAGGCAGATGCATCAGGCCGAACAGGTGTAGCTGCCCTTCAGGTTGGATCGGACACAACTGCTCCAGGTGGTTAAACACACCCACCCACACACACACACTTGTGACATATTAGACATTATCAAACATCCAGACGGGATATAAGACCAAAAAAAGAGAAAATATCCAGTGAGCAGCAGTTCTCTGAGTGAAAATGCCTTGTTGATGTCTGGGTACAAAGTCCAGACTGCTTTGAGGTGATAGGAAGGCAACAGTCATTCAAATAACCTCTCATTACAACCAAAGTACACAGAGGAGCATCTCTGATAGCTCAGCACGTCGAAGGTTGAAGCAGATGGGCTACAGCAGCACTTCAGGCTATTTTCTTGGCACACTTTGAGCCGCTGAGTACCAGCTGCTTTAAACACCACAGCCTGGCTGAGTATTGTTGCTGACCATGTCCACCTGTGTATGACCACAATGTACCCATCCTCTGATGGATGTTTGCAGCAGGATAACACACCACATCACAAACTGCTTTCTTGAAAACAACGAGTTCACTGTAGTCAAATCACCTTTACCGTCTCCAGTCCAGTGAATGGATGAGCAGCTGACAAATCTTCAGCAACTGTGTGATGCTCTCATGTCAATATGGACCAAAATTTCTGAGGAATATTTCCAGCACCTTCCTCATTTTGCACTCTAATAAGTGTGTTTCCTGTGCTAAAGGTTTACAGTCACGCTAGAAGCTCTGCACAGATGATAGGAATGGCTTTGTCGCCATCAAGCAGTAGAACTGACCTGATTTCAGCCTGACAGTGGTGCTAGAGCAAAAGTCTGAGGACCACTAAGATACTGTTATTCATCCTCTGAGGGGCGAGAATAAAACATACTTTTTTACAGCAGGCTGGTTGGACCCAGGAACTACAGACAACCTCAGTTATTTAGTTCATAACTTTGAATGTCTGATCATAAGACAAGTGAAAAAGCTACTTGCATGTAAAATGACATATTTAGCAACTTAAACCCACTTGGTTACATTTCAACATGTACGTGGTATTTGAAATCTTTCAAGTTGTAAACATTTTCAGTGTGCAGCAGGATGTGTGTTCACACCTTTCAAACTGTGGTTGATCAGAAAGTGAAACCAACAGGTGAGCAAATAGGAGAAGTCTTGAGGCTTCTCACGAATCATCCACTAACAGGAGCCAGTCAGCTCTTAACAGCTGAGTGACTGCTACTGCTGGCAGAATATTACAAGCCGATCTCCTTTTTAGAAACAAAAAAGTGTCCTTAAACTTGCAAAAGTTACATTTGATTTGTGCGCAACGGGATAGCTTAGTTTTTCCTGTGATTATAATTCATTTGACCAGCATTTCTATGATTCACTGACTTCTGAATTAGATTTCCCAGAATATCGGCCTTGAATAGTCTGCTGTAACCTCCTGGAAGGCCACCAGAGCTCCAGTGACTCATTTACGGTCAGAGTTAAGCAGTCGTTTAGTCACATGCTAAACAGAAAGCACAAAGAAAGAGCTAGAAGTGTGGAAATGTGGATGTTGTTCTAATCCATGAGGGTAAACCTGCACTGCTTCATAGTATGGATGTCTGGCCATAAATTTCAGTTTTTCCTGCTGATAGATCATCGATGGCCACTGATACTGTACAAAAGCAGTGAGGTAACAGAAATGACAGAAAAGTTCTGGTTTTCCACAAACTTTGTGTCCAATCAACGAGCTCCACACTTTTTACATTAATTTCTTCCGATTTAAGCCCAGCCATGCTGACATGCTCTCAGTAATACAGCAGCATTATTGTATCCTGTGGAAACTGCACTTTAATATATGTTGGGATATCTCAGGGGTAAAATGTGTAGTTAAACTTATTTTCACTGATGGGGAAATTTCACTGGTAAGGCCCACTTAAGATCAAAGTGGGCTGTATGTGGCCAGTTGTATCTGTTGGTTGGTGCCAATAAACTGTTATATGAATGGATGGGTGGAGTGCAACACAAAGATTTACTGCGAGCCCAAAGCATAATGCTCCCCATTAAAAATTCATAACTAATTTATCCCCACTGAGGGCATCCAGACCTTTTTGTTCATTCTTAAGAGTGACGATGCGTTTCTACAGCTAACGACTGTTTCTTCCTTTTGCAGGAAGAGGAAGCCAGGACCTTATCATTTCTAAAGTTTCCACTCGGCTCTGTGTGAATCACGTTATGATCCTTGTATAGTCAACCAACACTCGTAAACGATTCACTCATCTCTCCGCAAAGCAAGAACGATTTTGTAAGATAAAGCTGTATTTTTTCATATAGAGACTCAACAGTATTAAACATATGCTGCTATATACTTGTACGATGTGTACAAACTATTGCTGTGATGGTCCATTGTATATGTGTAAACTATTCTCACATTTTTATTAAAGCATAAAATACCATCAAAGCCTGTTGAGTTAATTGCAGTTCATTTATTAAAACCACCTGTCGAGCACATTAACATACAAAGGAGTTCAGGAGCAAAGCCATCATCATTAAAAAAACAAAAAAAAACAAAAACAGAATTAAAGTAGTGATCGGCTTCATATTTCACCCTGTTGTTAACACAGACAAACTAAACTATTATGGGATATGTGGATATATTATTGCCTGTTTGGGATAGACTTCATAGATATGAGGAATGTACAGAGGGTAACAGCTTCTACTGTGAGGCATTTTTCCTCCTCCTTTTACAACATGGGTGTGTCAACTGGACTTCTTATCTCAGCTTCATTACTTTATCCTTTAGCGTCTCTACGTTGGCACCAGAGAACTCGTCTATCTGAAAGAAGAGGGTTAAAAATCATTAAACATTCACATTTTTCCATTTACTGAGCAATCTTCATTGGCAAAAAGAGGAAAACCATTAAGTCATATTAAACAGTCTCCAGCCAGCTGATTTAGCAACTAGCTTTTAGCAGATTTAAATGTAAGCGTTTGTACTAACAGTTCCAAAAACAAAGAGGAGAGAGTGATTTCAGCACAAATTAAAGCTGTTTTTCTGAGCTGGTCTGTGAATTAGCCAAAAAGAAACACTTGAAAACACTCCGACTTACCTTCTGGTTCTTCTTGTAAAAGTGGAAGGTGGGCATGCAGTTGATTCCACAAGATGAGCTCACATCCTGAAAGACAAAGCAAAAACATCAGATGAACCGACTGTCATAAATATTAATGTCTCCCCACATGTGGACAGTTCAGGCCAAAACATGAAAACAAATTCACTACAGAGTGCCAGAGACTCAGCCTGCCTGCTTTGCCCGTTTCACCTCTGGAAAAAATTACTCTTAATTTGACTTTTACAGACTTAAACTACAACAAACGGCAAGGTTTGTTTACGACTGTGGTCTGTGACTCGTTTTACGGACCTAGAAACCTATGCTGGTTAATGATTTGGATCATGAAAACAAAGTCACACGCAGGTGACAACGTTTCTCACGAGCCAAAGTATTTACAGCTTCACTGAAATTTAAATTGGATCCATTTCAATTACTTCTGTTTTAAAAAGGTCATCAGCACTTCTAAGCCCCGTTTCCATTCAACTCTGATCAATTGGCGGTCGTGGCACTACCTAAAGTGCGTTGTTGTCATCATAGCAACGCATCAGAGCATCCCACGGCATAATATGCGACATGAACGCTACAAAAAAGGCAGCCATCGCAGCAAGAATATACCTGCTGCTTGGTCTGTTGCTTTTCGTCAGACTCAGGGATCACAGCGTTGTTTTTGTAGCCATTTCCCTTGTTGCCGGGTTTCAAAAATAGTGGTTTTAATTTTCGTGAATGAGACGCTCTCATGACTCACCAGCCAAGCGGTGACATGCAGTGTCACGACGTCGTGCTAGGATCGATTGGAACCCTGAGCGAGAAGGTACTAAAAAAGCGACCTTGTGAAAACCGTGGTGAACCGTGCCGAGGAGGTACTAATGAAAAAGGGGCTCCAGTGTATCTGCTCCAAACATTTTAGAGGTCAGATTAATTAACAATGAAAGGTTTATTGAAGATTGACAGTTATGCTCGTTTCCAGCTCCATATTTTTATTGCTGGAGAACCGGACTAGCTTAGCATGATTTTTTTCTTTAAACTGAGCTTTGTTGTAGCGCCTCAGATCGCCCAACTGTCTCAAACTAATTTAGCTCTGTTCAAGTCAGCTTTCTTCTGATTTGCAAACAGAAGGTTTCATTGGAAAGTAAATGGTGCTTGCTTTGGATACCTGCTTTAACATTACAAAGCCAGGAGTAGATAAATAAAACTGGGACCTCATTTAAAACTAGCCATAAAAAAAAATAATAATAATGTTTTCCAGCTTAACAGGTCCAACGTGGCATCAAAGGCTCATGTTTACAGCTTCACAGATCAGACACTACATGGAGTCTGGCCAGAGGCTGAAGCACCCTGCATGTGTAAACGCAGGCCTTGAGTCAGCATGTGTGTCAGAGGGTTACCGCATGTGGCTGCAATACACCACCCTACCAGAAGCTGTAATCCCTCCATAACAACGCAGTTACTGTTTATAACAATTATCAAGCAAAGGTTGCTGTGGTTAGAAAAACCTGTGCACCGTGGTGTGTTGTTACACGAGCCAGCTGTGGTTCCTGGTGAAGCGGATTGTGTATATGGCTCACAATGACTCACACCAGGTCAAAACTACAAACCTGTACAAACAAGGTGCTTCATAACTCTCCCACTAAGATTATGTCACCACAGATTCCTGGCATAGGCTCAAATATGTCTTGGGTTTGATGTGAAAGTGGAAAAGTTCATTAAATTATTATTTTAAAAAACCCAAAGAGTCCAACTCAGGCTTACCTCTGCCTCATCGACGTCCACCTTCAGGAAAATCACGTTCTTGTTATCGTCATCAGCCGCCATTAGCTGCAATAGAGGAAATCAGTGAGTTGACCAAAACGCATGTACAGAATGTAACTGGTGCAGGTTAAATTTCCAACAATCTAAGTCTTCTGTTTCCACTTAATTGCCATGGAGTTTTCTAAGTGAAATACATTTTCCTGCTTCGCACAAATACAAGTGTTTAAGAAGCAACCAAGGGTTTGCATTTGTGTTCACACCACTTACAGCAAACAGTGGGGCAATCTGTTTGCAGGGGCCGCACCATGTGGCTGTGAAGTCCACCACCACCAGCTTGTCTCCAGCTTCCTTCAGGATGCTCTGGAACTCTTCCTATAGAAGAAAAAAGAAACAAAAACCATACATGCTTTCAAACATGCCACAAGTATATTTTACCAGACTACCACAGCTAAAAAGCTACATTTCAGATTTTTAAAAAATAAATAAAAATGCAGTTTTGTTTAAGCGTTGCTGTCCGCTCCCCTCGTAACACTGCCTGTTGCCGTTTTAACACACGGGATCCAGATTTCAGCACAACACTCTTTCAGTTTGGTAAATTTAGACTTTAGTATGCTGAAACATGACCACATTACTTGAGGGTTTAAACCAGAAGCAACTGATACACATCAGGAGGTTTTGGGGCCTTTTGTTTAGTGCCTTTGCGTGCAAAACTGATCAGTCTGTATATAGAGCTAAAGCCACATTACAGAAATTTATTTCCTGTTATTCCATACACTTGAATGTATTTTATGCCGCGGCAAATGAAACCCTGACGACTGTATACAATACAAAGGTAGAGTGTTAAATAAAAGTGGGGATTCTCGTTTCTCATGCTTCACTTTCTAACTCTTTATCGACCAGTATAGCAGTGCTGTTTTCTGATGCTTCCTCACATTTCTCTGTAAGAGTTTATTTGTGGCGTTTTCACCATAAAAAACAAACAAACAAACATGATGCATTCATGATTTGAAGCCATAAAAACACTTGTCCTGATACTTTACAACTCGCTCTCCGTTCACTTCCGAAGCAATCATGGCACCAACAGCGGCTATAAACACTAAAGTGCAATGTCCTGGCTGAGAGAAAAGCAAACAGCCGTCCACACCCACCCATCCTGCAGCACCCAGGGAACACGCTGTCCAGCACTTTGATAGCTCCGAGCTGTTACGGGTGCTAGCAGCCCTTAGCATCTTATCCCCGGACTATCTACCCCTTAATGCGGCGTAGTTCACGCTAAAGCAGCGTGGTTTAAGTCAGAATCGACTCAGGTGACCGACAGTTTTGTTTACTTTCCCCTAGTTTTGCTAGCGCTGAGTGCGCGTCTCGCTACAAGATGGAAGGGTGCGGCAGACTCACAGTGAAGGTTAGCTGTATCCATTTACAGTTATTCTAGCGATCAGAGAAGCAACGATACACGCTTACTATAGATGTGTCACACACAGAGTGGTTTAATCCAAAACGATGCTGAACTTCGTAAGCTAACGCCACAAAATTCCACAAGATGGCCTCAGCTAACATGGAGAATGAATCACGAGAGGGAAACATGCGCGCGGCTCCGGCAAAAACAGCACGGAGCGTGAAAAGACAGTAAAAACGGCATTTGAAAAAGGAAACGAAAGTGCAGAAAGCAGCGTAAACAAACTTACCAGGTTTTTCACTTCGCGAACCATACTAACGTCCGATGAACAAGCCTCAGAGAACACAACTAGCTACCAAGTTTCCGAATACCCTATTTTAAGCCGACACGCCGCGCTTTTAATGACAGGCGCGTGCAGTTAGCCGTCAAAAGGCCGGTCAAACGGAAGTCGCTGTACAGTGATTTACAAAATAAGAGCCAATCAAGGTTTCGGTCAAGGTTTGAGCGACTAAAGCGTTGGCTTTGCCGTGTCTGTAAAACGCCTTAAAATATACTTTAGTTCGTCACAGAATTTATCTTAATATATAGTTTGTTTTTGTGTAGTATCGAGTATTCAAACCGCTTTCCCCCCAATGAATACGTTTATTTTGAAAGGAACGGTTTTACCTAAAAGGGTGT
Source organism: Neolamprologus brichardi (assembly GCF_056152115.1). NCBI lineage: Eukaryota > Metazoa > Chordata > Actinopteri > Cichliformes > Cichlidae > Neolamprologus > Neolamprologus brichardi. Next base: position 32,089,875 of record NC_142106.1, on the reverse strand, counting down.
GAGAGAGCCGCTATTCGACATTCATTTTCTTTACATATGTCACAAATGTTGTTTCTTCCTTTTTTCTAAAAGATGAATCAGACCGAATATACAACAAAAAAGTCGTGTTTACAGTTTTGTATGTTTGTATTTAGACAATTATTGGTAGGCTACTTCTAAAAAAGTTTTACATTTAATATAGAATTTTTTTTATTATATGTGATTTATACAAGCATTATTGGATTTATTTATAGAGCTTGGTAACTGTTATATGTTTAAATATTTGTAGTACTTGAATTTTGCTGTTTCACTGTAATAACGAAGGTTGACCAAAGAAAGTCAGGATGACTTGACAAATTCCAGCTTTACCGTAAGTGACTGAGTCTGCGTAGCTCAAATTCACTGTCGTAATACCGGGAGGTAACGCCCCGTACATGATCTTTCGTCATTACGTCACCACGTCACAACAATAGAGTTGGGTTGTTTTTTTCCCTGGATGTATCGATGTAACCTCTGAGTATTATTTCTATATGTGCGTGCGTGTGCAGAAAGACAGAGCAAAAACACGTTGGCTTTACAACTACATTTACATTTCGATTTTTTCCCCAATCCAGGCACTAAATGTTAAGTAGCAACAGTGAGTCTTGTGCACTTTGGTATGGAAATATAAACATTTGCATTCCTCAGCGATTTCCCATTAAACTCGTTCCAGATGGCCTCACAGGTGAGGAGCTTTCAGCGCCACAAAGTAACTTCTTACGAGACTTCTCATAACTGACCATTTATTTGAGACACGCACACACTAACCGTCTGAATAAATACATTAACCTGTAATGATGATAATATCAGGATGTGAGGCAAATAACATGTTTTATTTCGCATCAAAATTTCTCTGTATTCAGAAAATATTTGGTGGTGCTAACAGTTTTTTTGTGTATCAATTTAATGTGTTTTACCACATCTGTATAATTTTTGTGACTGGTGTATAGTCAGTGGCGGTCCTAGCCTGTTAGGCGCCCTGGGCGAACACCCCCTCTGGCGCGCCCCCCCCCCCCCCCCCCCCCACACACACACACACACACACATACATATGAAGAGGGAGAGAGTATGCATAGTATGCAAACGGCTACTAAACAGACATCATACTTCGTCATACAATAAGAACAGGACAAATCAACAATTGACACTGACTAATTAATATTATATTATTGTTTGGAGTTTAGTCTGTTACTGTTACTATTTTTACATTTTCTTCTTGGAGGAACTGTAACCCAAATAATTTCCTTAGGGATTAAGAAAGTATTCTGATTCTTAATGTTTTAGGATACATGACCTGCCATTATCCAATGACACATCTGCTTACCTGTGTCTTTTGCTCGTTCCTCCTTGTAGGAGCCATAATTAAATGTATTGAATTTTAAGGATCACTGGGTTTTTATTTGTTTGGTTGCTATGGTGATGTGTAACGGGAGTCACGTGGGTGCTAGCGTTGACATTAAGAGGGCGTTGTCAGTCTGTCTTTCACTGGTTTGATTTTGACAGAGAGGAGGGCTGGGTAGCCGTAGTTTTTGTTGACCGCAGCACAACGAGTTTCCCCTTGTTGCATTAGAGCCTGTGATGTTTTAAGAGTTTGAATCGCGAGCCGATCACATTGCTCTGTAAACTTTTCAAGCACTTTAATAAACAAGCAAGCAATTCCACCTCTGGCATTACTGCATAAAGTTGACAGGCAAATAGACAGGCTCAATCCCCGGCCTCTAGCGACTGTGGAAGTCGCTACACTCCTCTTCTTTTCTCTTTTTTTAGAGTTTAAAAACGGGTTGTGTGTGAGACTTTAAATAAACAAAATATAAAATATACATTTTAAATTGTTATTGATCCCTTTACCCCGAGTCCTAAAGTGTATATTTATTTTTTTACTCTTAAATATTTATTGTTTGTTTATTTGGACTGCTGTAACTGGAGCCTCGTCGTCTCGTCTCTCTATATACTGGACTGTATGTAGTGGAGATGACAATAAAGTTTACTTTGACTTCAGCAGCGAGCAGGCGCACCGAGGGCTCTTACGCTCACTTTTCGTGTATATATTTTGAAAAAACATTGGTGCAAATTATAAGTCTGTATCATGATGTCTGGTGTTTTCGTGTTTGTTGTTTGTTTTTATTTTTGTTTTATTTTGAGAGTTGGTAATTTTTGCTGCTCCAGCCAGCCAGAGAATCCCCCGTCGCCCCGCCCTCTCATCCCTGTGCCGCAAGCAGCAGGCGCACCTCGCAAACGGAGGGCGCCCTTACTCCCATGGGCGATCGGTGCCTATGCCATTCCCAATATGGGCTCGCATGATGTCGGGGCAGCATGAGTACAAGCAAAATTTTTTTTTACCGATGCCCGTGATGCCGCCCCCCACCACGATGCCGCCCCGGGCAACTGCCCGTGTCGCCCGTATCTAAAACCGCTACTGTGTATAGTACTGTAAAGTACTGCTTCTCTTCGGAGTGCCGTTACTCATTAGTGTTTTGGCAGTTGCCTATATAGGACTAGGACCCCCAGATGTATAGAAAACTCTTAGCCCTGTAGGTGTACAGAGTCCTGGTACTATAAATGACTATAACAGATTTACAGCAGCATGTGTAACCATGGAGCTCACCCTCAACACAACCTTATGAAATTCTAATGGCCATCTAAAAATACAGCCTGTTTCCTGATCAAACAGGAGTAATTGCAGTCTAAAACATGAGCACATGGAATGATGAATGAATGCAGCAGCTACAGAGCTCCACGTCTTACCCTGGGATTTGCTTACGTAACAGAATAAGAATCCTGTGCACAGAGCCATCAACTCTTTCTCTCTTCATCAGCAAAACTGCCTTCTGCGACGCACTTTCTCCTCGACGATGAGGATGGCAGCACTGTGCAAATCACCAAAACCTAACAAGTTAAACAACCACTGCTGGTGTTTCAGGGTGCATTTATCATTTGTTGTTATAAGTCTCACAGTCAATCGCTATAAAACAGACTAAACCACAGTGGCTTATTGTGAATATAACAATTTATTACTAAATCTGTCATTCATATGTAATTTTGTTTAAAATTATATCAGTTATTAGTAGGGATGGGTATCGTTTAGGTTTTATCCGATACCGGTGCCAAACCGGTACTTTTGAAATGGTGCCGGTGCTTAAACGGTGCTCAAACCGGTGCTTAAAGAATGGAGAACACAAAATTGGTCCAAAAACCTCTCATGTTCAGCTGTTTTTTTTTGTAAAAAGATAACAATGTTAGCCTTTTCTGCAGCTATAGGGCATATATGGTATCACTCTTGGCTGGAAGCAGTGCTTAAACAATGGAAAAAACAAAAACTTTATCCAAAAACCTCTCATGTTTAGCTGTTTTCCACTTTTTATTTGGTCATTTTAGCCTTTTTGGCCAGGGTGAAGGGAGTATCTGCCATCAAACAAGAAGACAGCCGCATGTAACTACGACAGTGTTTGCTAGTTCACCTTACTGCATTAATGTAATAACGTGGTTAGCGTACTCAACGTAAATTATACACGAACAACATTAAGCTACGCACGCAGAGAAGAACGGCTGCTGCTGCCATCATCCTCATCATTTCTGCTACACTGGCAGGGCTAGGGGCCAGGACTCTCCTCTTTGGGTTTTTGGGGGATGTTGCTAACTCCGGGTCCGATAACAGGCACCACACCCGCAGTAGATGCGCTCGGTGTGAGGTCTCGCAGCAAGCTATCAAATACAGAGCATTTTTCGGCTTTTAAAAAAAACGCTATGCGTCGCCAGGTGTTTCATCGGATTTAAAGTGTGACCTCCTTTGACAGTATCACAGTATCAGCTTAAAGCACTTGTTGCAGGCTGCTGAGTTTGCATATTTTGCTGTGAAGTACAGCCAGACTTTTGACCGCTTCGCCTTGGGCATTTTTAATCTGTAGCTCTGCTCTAAAAGAACGTACGTACCTGGGCCCGCCTACTACACTCGCAAAGGTAAAATGATTGACTAGAATCTAAAGTGTATCACATCTCAGGGAAAAAAAGCACCGAAATAAAGCACCGAAATGTGCGCTGCTTTTCGGTCTGGTTACTACCGTTTATGACAGAACCGGTGCCATGATGGCACCGGATACCAGTACCCATCCCTAGTTATTAATAATGCTGACTCTCTTGCATTGAACTCTTGTTTCTCTTCAGACTGCGATGACGGCCTTGCCGATGTTTTCTCCCCGCATCATCCCCATAAAAGCAGCCGGCATGTTTTCAAAGCCTTTTGTGACGTGCTCCCGACACTGCAGTTTGCCCTGTGCACACACAATAAACGGATCACAAATAAGTGTATTTGTTTACTTAAAGGAAATCATCCAACATCATAAAAACTAAATAACTAACCTCTTTCACCCATGCCAAGAGTCTCCTAAGGGTTTCAGGGTGCTTGTGCTGCCACCTGGTTATCAAGAAGCCCTCCATCTTCAGTTCCTTGATGATCATAATGGAATAGGGGTACGGCCCTAAAACAAAGATAGTTCAAAATAAAAATATGACTTTAACTTAAACTCCAAGGAAACAACAATTTATGTCTTTGACTGTGTTAGCGGCGCCACAGCTATTAGGGATCTTCAGCAGTGCAGCAGCTCCCTCTAGTGGAAAAAGGCATTAATACTTGAGACATTCCTGTGGGTGTGTTGACTGAATTTCACTAATATGGAAAGGTTGTTAAAACTTGAAGGATTTCCTCTTGCAGTACCACTTTAAATGTATATTCCTCGTGCTGTGGTGCAGATCCTGTCTGAAGGTAAAGTCAGAAAACCTTCAAGAGTTTTGAAAATAAAAAGTAAATTAGGGCAGTGACACACCTGTCTGGGGTTCACTATCATTGTAGGTGGAGATACTTCCACACACAGCTATTCTTCCAAAGTTCTTCATCTGCTGCAGGACAATGAATGAAGAAGGGCCTCCCACCTAAAATCAAAGATCGAGAGAAGAGCTCAGCAGTGATTAAATATTACATGCAAGCTTGAAACTGCACCACCACTGCTCACGTTTTCAAAGAAGCAATCGTATCCTTCAGGTGAAGCCTTCCTCAGAGCCTCCTCCAGGGAACCCACAGTTTTGTAGTTGAAGACCTCATCAAATCCCAGCTCTTTGAGGTAAGCCACTTTGGCATCAGAGCCTGCCGAGCCCACCACCTTACAGCCCTTGATCTTGGCGATCTGTCCCACCACGGAGCCCACCGCTCCAGCTGCAGCGTTCACCAGCAGGGTCTCACCCTTCTGGAGTCCCAACACATCTTCTATCCCATAAACAGCCGTCACTCTGCAGAGAGACAGAAACAGTAAATCCAGCTGTTTTGATTCATTTTGGACTTAAAACTCTTTGGGCTTCATATAAACTCTAATTACGTTTTTAAAAAAATGGTAATTAATTAGTGCATGTACAATGACTTTAGCTCACAAGCAAGAGAAAACAACTGGAAATTCCTACTTTTTCTTAAAAGGCTACTTCTGCTTATTACTAACTCTGTTGTCTATTAGCACTTTTAGCTGTGAACTAAGAGCAAATGAACTTTAAAATGCTAAATTCATATGATCCATGCAGGTTACTTAAATCTGTCTTACCCGGGCATCCCGATGGCACCCAGAGCCAGAGACAGGGACACATCTTTAGGCCACTCAGGCAGGATGGGAGTGAGGCCGTTCCCATCACTGAGTGTGTGGGTTCTCCACCCGCTGTTACTCACAACGTGGCTTCCCACAGGAAACGCTGGATTTTTACTCTGGATCACTCTAAAGGAAAGAAAATAAAAGCATCTGTCAACCAAGTGATTGGTCAGCTGTGGTCACCTCAGTCTGAGCTAAAGCTCTGGGATTCACTGACACTAGAGTATAGACAGTATGACTCTATACACATAGTGTTTATACTGTCTGGGTGTAAGAAACAGTTTATACCCAAAAGACAGTAACAGGAACATTTTTTAATATCTATAGATCTTTTATTATAAGATATCTGTCAAGTCTGTCTATCATAGCCTCTAAAAAGACAGATGTAAATTCCAGGTCTGAAAATAAAGCCAGTGCCTTAATGTTGTATTCTTTTTCCTGGCCAATAGAGGGCAGCCTTGTTTTTGGAAATAGCCCACAGCAGTGATTCCCAAAGTGTGGACCAAGCACCCCTGGTGGACTGTGAAGGTACTGCAGTCGGACTTATTGTGTTTGTCTTGAAGGTCGTCCCAGTGGCAGGTACATTGAGTACAAAGAAAGAATTTGGCAAGTGTTGCTAAAGAAGGTCATCAGGTTAAAGTGCAATTTACTCAACAGCCACACTAAAATGAATCTGAGCACTTATCTACATTCACTTTAGGTTCAATCATCAAAAACTGTAAGCAAATATTATTGAAAATGGATGACAGCTGCGGTAATGTGCTCTGTAGTAGTTCCTTTGTTTTTGTTAGTCCACTGTTTTTAACTGACTGCTTTAATCAGTGTAGAACTGCAAATCAGTTCACCAGCGTTTTGCTCAAACAGAGTTTTTCTGAACTCTTTACCCGATCTATGCTTCTGCACTGAATCTATGTAGAGCCTCTACATAGCTTTGGTAATAAACAGCAGATGATCACTGTTTCATTTTTCAGTACAAATCAGAATCACATCACAACAGATAAAAGGTGTTTCCGACCGTTAGTGTGTGCGTGATCGTGGCAAGAGTTGGCAATTCTTCTTGTAATCGGAAATTGCTGGTTCGAGCCCCGGCTTGGACAGTCTCTGTCGTTGTGTCCTTGGGCAAGACACTTCACCCGTTGCCTACTGGTGGTGGTCAGAGGGCCCGGTGGCACCAGTGTCTGGCAGCCTCGCCTCTGTCAGTGCGCTCCAGGGCGGCTGTGGCTACAGTGTAGCTTGCTGTCACCAGTGTGTGAATGTGTGGATGACTGAATGTAGTGTAAAGCGCTTTGGGGTCCTTAGGGACTAAGCGCTATACAAATACAGCCCATTTTACCATTTATGTTTCGTACTTGGCTACTTGACTTCCAATCATCACATCTCCCTCATTCATGCTGATTTTGCTGAACAACCTGTTGAGACCAGCAATGTGTTAAAGAGGATATGTTTTAGCTTTTCAGAACAACAAAGTATTTTCATCAGAAGTCTTAATTATAATGAAAATAACTGAAATAAGTTGTTCTATTCTCTTCCCACCTCATGTATGGGTCAACACTGAGAAACACCGCTTCCAGTAGCACCTCTGCGAACAGAAGCGCACACATTTAAAGCGCTACGTGTTTAATTTTTAACAAACACTAAAGAGCATGCATTCCTGCTCAAGCCATGAGTAAAGAGAAGAAACAAACTCGCCTTACCTCCATCTTTGGGCTCAGGGAGTTCCTCCACCTTCAACCCAAAGTCGCTTTTCTTTGGGAAGCCATCAAAATACTTAGTCATTACCCATGACTTAGCTTTGACCATGATTTTTCTCTTTATGGCAGCTGCAAAAAAGATTTTCCTTTAGTGTTATCAAACTCAAAGGACAGAAATGCAAAAGTGCTGTGTCATCCAGAACTGTGCAAATACAAGTTCAATGAAAAAGTTAAAGAATAACTATTTTTTATTACACATTTACTCGGTGTAATACTGTGCATGTGGTACTAGTAGTAGTACCGTACTACCTTTATTTTTCCAGACTTCACGTCAGCATATTATCCACCATTGATGGTTTACAGTCCGCCAAAAACTTTCTCTGGTGCCCTGAAAACCTCACCTTTGTCTCCCTTTCTTTAAGTTGCATTAACAACAATAACGAGGAAAAAAACACAGAAGAAGAGTTGATGTCTTCTACTAATTTTTTCCAAACACTTTAGGCAAAGGCTTTAAAGTGATACTTTACAACTCCACAACTTTTATTAGTGCAAAAAAAACATCAATGTATTTTCACTTAAACAAGCAGCTTTTTTACGTGCATTAAAGTTATATAAACATTTAACAGTGTAAATGCAAATTCCTTGCTGACAGTTTAACCGAAAGGCATTTCCAATGGAAATTGGCCAACATATCCTCAGCATAACCATGTATAATATCTGCAAAACTTATAAAGAGGTTATACACACACAATGTGGTACTATTATGTTGAAGCACAGTATGTATCACTCCACGAGGTTCCCGACTACGGTAGCAGTAATGCTCCGACAATCCATCAAGCGGTGCGGGTTTGTAGCTCGTCGTACTAAAGTCGTACTAAAACATTTTTGACAGATCGGTACGGTAATAACGACGGCCCACTTGCATGCTCTACCAAAAATTGTTCTTTGTTGTGTATCTGACGGACAAAAGCCAAACCAGTTCCACACCACTGAAGTTGCAGCATTTTTACAAACCAATTCTGGTTCATCCGTTTCATTCAACGATCCGCTTTCGCCCTTCTCATTCTCCGTCGCCGCCATGCTTTTTCCGCCATGTGCGTATGAAAACAAAGGCACTGCGCATTCGCGTTTTACCCATATTCTATCACGACATTTTATTATCTAATCATTGCCTAACATTATACTGGTATTACCATGAATGGTAGGATGTGGCCCAGCCCTACCCAGAACTTGCCTAACTTGCCTCAAAAAAACTAAGTTAAGATTACTTGACAAGTTTCTAATAAGGCCAATGACCAGATAAAGCATGTGGCAGTGTTTCTATTTAACACAAGCTACCTTGTTTTTTCTTTAGAAGGACAAGCTAATAACTTTATCTTCAAATATGAAGCCAAACTAGATTTTTAAAGGTTTTTAAAGCTGTAGGGTTAATTTTTAAGTAACATGAGCTGAGAGGCAGCAGCATGCAATCAGTGTATTAGTGATATGAAAGCTAGGCTAACACTGGCCAGCTAGCAAGTTTATAAACTGAGTAAAGGCACAAAAACAGTTTGAATAAGAGTAAATATTTACTCACCAAATCAGTGTAGAATCAAACAATAATCTCTTGAGCTGAAGCTTCTCCTGCTGCATCCAGGTTTGCTCAGCATAGTAGTGATGGGATTTCCGGCTCTTTTTAGAGATCCGGCTCTTTCGGCTCGACTCACTAAAAAGAGCCGGCTCTTTCGGCTCCGAACCGGCTCTTCAGGTTGTTTTGTTGCTTTAAGTATTTAATCATTAACAATAATATAAAATTATGCAGAAAAGGAATTACTAATGTAAAAAAAAAAGTGGTTTTATTTATATATGTTTATATATGGCCCCTAGAGACAAAGCACGTACAAACTCTAAAGCATATACAAACTCCAAAACACATTTCTAGTGTTAACTGAACTTCCAAAACAGAGCTACCCAGATCACTTAAATTACACAATTGAAAGCATGTGCGTATTGTTTGTGTATTTATAGACAAGCACTCATATTTATTCAAATAATTAAAAAAAAATTCATTTACCCTAACCCTAACGTGATTCTGAGTTTGTACGTGCTTCTTAGTTTTTACGTGTTGTCATGGTCCTGGGTCGGTGACCCAGCGCTTTTAGTTTATTATCATTTTCTAGTTTATTATGATGATGATTATTATTGTTTGAGTTCTATGTGTTATATTCGGTCTGCCTTTGAGTCTGCGTCTGTGTCTCTGTCTGTCTATCGTGTCACCCCACCTGTTTGTGAAGCTGTCTGTTTAGTTCTGTGTCTTGTTTGGTTCCTCGTGTCTGAGTTTCCTGTTTTATTGTGAAGGTCTCTGTCTGATGTGAGTATGTTCAGTTTACATTTCCCCTGTCCCGTCAGCCCTGATTCCTCCCAGCTGTGTTGCCCTCCTGTGTGCCATTTCCTGATTACCTGGTGTGTGTATTTATAGTTGGTGTCTGCCTGTGCTTCTTGTCGCGTCGTCTGTGTTCATTCCCTAGGTTTCTCTACGTCTCTCTGTTCTGCCATCTCCGAGTTTCTCCCACTGACCTTATGTTCCAGGTTTGTTTGTTAGTTTCACTCAGTTTAGGTTTATGTTCTGTCCTGCCCTCACTTCTGTTATTTGCACTGTAAATAAAACCCACTTGCACCTCCACCATTGTCTGCCATTGGATCCTCCTTTCTCACCCTCCACACGACTGCCTCCCCAGCCGTGACAGTACGACGCGACCACAAGATGGATCCAGCAGCTTTGTCCGGGGAGAGCGACCTCACACGCGCCCTGCGCCTGGTGGACTGGGTAACCCACACCTCCAACGCACGAGCGAAGGTTGTGGGGATAAATGCCATTGAGGCTATTCTGGATGGAAATCCCTATCTCCACCAGGTCAGGGGATTTTCGGACTTAATTCACGACCTGCATAAAGCCCGGGAGGTGGTGCAAGCTCGGGAATCCACAGACTTTGTCCAGCAGCAGCGGACTACGGCCGCCCCGGAACAGCCACGTCAGCTTCTCCCGCCGGAGGTTTTGCCCGGCCCGCCGGAGGTTTTGCCCGGCCCGCCGGAGGTTTTGCCCGGCCCGCCGGAGGTTTTGCCCGGCCCGCCGGAGCCGTCCGCAGGGAGGAGGCGACGATCGCGCCGTCGACGCGTCACCCCACAGCCTGATATTAGGACTATAGCACTGCAGGCTGTGGTGAGTGAGAAGGACACTTTTTCTGTTTTGGACTGTGGGACAGTTTATTCAGGGGCTTTGTTTTGTGCAGCAGATGACAAGAAGAACTGTTTGTTGCCTGTTCATTCTCCTGCTCAGCTGTCTTTAGCTCGTTTAGCTGCACAGCCGCAAGCTCGTCCAGCTGCACAGGACTCTGTTTCTAGTACGTACGTTTTGCAGAGAGCCAAACACGTTAAGAAGGCAACCGTTCCTCAACAGCTGGCTAGTTTAGAGACTGTTACTTGCTCCAGGGCCTCCCCAGAGGCTGGGTTTCGGCCCCCAGCAGACTCTGGACCCCTGGAGGCTAAGAACCCAGCTGAGGACTGCACCCGGCTGTCGCTGCCTGAGCAGGGTCGGTGCTCCGCGCAGCTGCCGTCTGTTCTGCGCCCACCAGAGGTCCCCGCACCTGCTGGTTCTGTTCTGCGCCCGCCAGAGGTCCCTGCACCTGCTGGTTCTGTTCCGTCTCTGCCAGAGGTCTCCGCACCTGCTGGTTCTGTTCTGCGCCCGCCAGAGGTCCCTGCACCTGCTGGTTCTGTTCCGTCTCTGCCAGAGGTCTCCGCACCTGCTGGTTCTGTTCTGCGCCCGCCAGAGGTCCCTGCACCTGCTGGTTCTGTTCCGTCTCTGCCAGAGGTCTCCGCACCTGCTGGTTCTGTTCCGTCTCTGCCAGGGGTCCCCGCACCTGCTGGTTCTGTTCCGTCTCTGCCAGGGGTCTCCGCACCTGCTGGTTCTGTTCTGTCTCTGCCAGGGGTCCCCGCACCTGCTGGTTCTGTTCTGTCTCTGCCAGGGGTCCCCGCACCTGCTGGTTCTGTTCCGTCTCTGCCAGAGGTCTCCGCACCTGCTGGTTCTGTTCCGTCTCTGCCAGAGGTCTCCGCACCTGCTGGTTCTGTTCCGTCTCTGCCAGAGGTCCCCGCACCTGCTGGTTCTGTTCTGTCCCTGCCAGGGGTCCCCGCACCTGCTGGTTCTGTCCTGTGTGTGCCAGGGGCTCCAGTGCCCACTGGTTCTGAGACTGTTTTTGCTGGGGGGCCCGAGGAGCCCGTCCAGTCCCAAGACTCGTCAGCTGGAGGGCCCGAGGAGCCCGTCCAGTCCCAAGACTCGTCAGCTGGAGGTTCAGGAGAACCTAGCCAGCTTCCTGCTTCGTCAGCTGGAGGTTCAGGAGAACCTAGCCAGCTTCCTGCTTCGCCAGCTGGAGGGCCCGAGGAGCCCGTCCAGCCACCAGCTGCTCCACCAGCGGCCGCATCCACTGTTTCGTCCACGCCGCCGCCTGCTGCAGCGCCTCCGTCTCCGGCTTCCACGCTGCCGCCAGCTGCAGCCTCGGAGTCTCCACCCACGCCAGCTGCAGCCTCGGAGTCTCCACCACCATCAACTTTGCCGTCGCCTGGTCCGGCTTCACCACCATCAACTTTGCCGTCTCCTGGTCCGGCTTCACCACCATCAACTTCGCCGTCGCCTGGTCCGGCTTCACCACCATCAACTTCGCCGTCGCCTGGTCCGGCCTCTGCCTCATCTGCTTCGTCTGGTCCTGGTCCAGCTCCGTCTTCGTCTTCGTCTTCGTCTGGTCCTGGTCCTGGTCCGCCTTCGTCTGGTCCAGCTCTGTCTTCGTCTGGTCCTGGTCCTGGTCCAGCTCCGCCTTCGTTTGGTCCTGGTCCAGCTCCGCCTTCGTTTGGTCCAGGTCCTGGTCCAGCTCCGCCTTCGTCTGGTCCTGCCTCAGCTCCGCCTTCGTCTGGTCCTGCCTCAGCTCCGCCTTCGCCTTCGTCTGGTCCTGCCTCAGCTCCGCCTTCGCCGTCGCCTGGTCCGGTCTCAGCTCCACCCACGCCGTCGCCTGGTCCAGCTTCAGGGTCTCCACCCACGCCGTCGCCTGGTCCAGCGTCAGTGTCTCCACCCACGCCGTCGCCTGGTCCAGCGTCAGTGTCTCCACCCACGCCGTCGCCTGGTCCAGCGTCAGTGTCTCCACCCACGCCGTCGCCTGGTCCAGCTTCAGCTTCCGTCTCGTCTGGTCCAGCCTCAGCTTCCGTCTCGTCTGGTGCTGCGAAGGCCACGCAGCCTTCAGGTCCCCAACTGCCGCCTCAACTGTTGGGCATCTTCGTCACCGTGGCCGGCCCCCGGACTTGCATTCCCGCCGCCGTCGCCGTCCGCACGGTCGGCCTCCAGAACTGCTTCCTCGCCGCCGTCCGCACGGTCGGCCCCCAGAACTGCTTCCTCGCCGCCGTCCGCACGGTCGGCCCCCAGAACTGCTTCCTCGCCGCCGCCGCCGTCCGCACGGTCGGCCCCCAGAACTGCTTCCTCGCCGCCGCCGCCGTCCGCACGGTCGGCCCCCAGAACTGCTTCCTCGCCGCCGCCGCCGTCCGCACGGTCGGCCCCCAGAACTGCTTCCTCACCGCCGTCGCCGTCCGCACGGTCGGCCTCCAGAACTGCTTCCTCGCCGTCGCCGTTCGCACGGTTGGCCCCAGAACTGTTTCCACGCCACTGCCTACTGCGTGGCCGGCCTCCGGACCTGCCCCACTGCCACTGCCATTCGCATGGTCAGCCTCCGGAACTGAACTGTTTTGGCCTCCTGCGCTGTCGGCCCCCTGAACTTGGCCATCTGGGCCTTTTTGGTCTCTTTTTCCTTTTAAACAAATTTAACGTGAAACAACACAAAACACTGCAAACCACAACACAATTAAATATAAATTAAAATATTAAAACAAAAAGAAGATGCACATTCTCTGTCATATGGGCCTGTATGATTTCTGAATCCTTTATCATCTGCAACTAAAAATAGTGGATGATTACTATCAGTAGCGGTTTTAGATACGGGCGACACGGGCCGTTGCCCGGGGCGGCATCGTGGTGGGGACGGCATCACCGGCATCGGCAAAAAAAAAAAAAAATGCTCGTACTCATGCTGCCCAGACGTCAGCTAGCGCATATTGGGAATGGCATAAGCACCGATCGGTTTTCTATCGCCCATTTGCTGGGAGTAAGGGCGCCCTGCTGCTTGCGGCACAGGGAGGAGAGGGCGGGGCGGCGGGGGATTTTCTGACCGGCTGGAGCAGCATCTAATAACCAACTTGCAAAATAAAACAAAATAAAAACAAACCAACAAACACGAAAACACCAGACATCATGATACAGACTTATAATTTGCACCAGTGTTTTTTCGAAATTCTTTACACGAAAAGTGAGCGCGAGAGCCCTCAGTGCGTCTGCTCGCTGCTGAAGTCAAAGTAAACTTTACTGTCATCTCCGCTACAGTCCAGTATATAGAGAGACGAGACGACGAGGCTCCAGTTACAGCAGTGCAAATAAACAAACAATAAATATAAGAAGAGTAAGAAAATAAATACACACTTTAGGACTAGAGGTAAAGGGATCAATAACAATTTAAAATTTACAGTTTGATGATTTAAAGTCTCACACACAAGCCGTCGAAAGGGGAGTGGCCGGCTGCTTCCAAATAGAGCACATTTCATTTATAATATTGTAAATCCAAGCTCATTATGTATTCATGATCTGAATCCTGGGTTGTGTGAAATCTCAGAAATGCACCCTAGACAAAGTGAATCTGTGAACTAAGGTGTAGGTCTGTTAGGTTATGTTGTGGCGATCCTTGGGTTGAGGGATGGGTGTTCATACTGGAGTGGAAAATTAAAACCAATAGAAGATGGACAAGAAAAGTTCAAAGCCATCAGGTCCTCAGTTTAGAAAAAAGAGAAAAGAAGAGGAGGAGAAACAAAAGATACAGGTAAGCAGATGTGTGATTGGATAATGGCAGGTCATCCTGAAACCATCAGAATACTTTATTAATCTCTAAGGAAATTATGTGGGTTACAGTTGCTCCAAGAAGAAATGGTAAAAATAGCAACAGTAACAGACTAAACTCCAAACAATACATTATGTTACAGATTTTAATATTAATTAGTCATTGTCAGTTGTTGATTTGTCCTGTTCTCATTGTATGACGAATTATGATGGCTGTTTGGTAGCCGTTTGCATACTATGCATACTCTCTCTCTCTTCATATGTGTGTGTACAACAATTTTATGTTAATGTACAATCCTTAATATGTTTTGTCTGTGTGTGTGTGGGGGGGCGGGGGGGGGGGGGCGCCCAGGGCGCCAAACAGGCTGGGACCACTGATTACTATACCTTTCGTCCCTCGCTCTCTTTCTCTCTGGCTCTGTTCCTGTGCTACTGCGAGTGTAACTAACGCCCCTCCCCCCTCTGCCCAGCGCAAAGTACAGGCCACGCGTGCGGAGTTTAGCGGAAAAAAGGGCGAGAGAGAGGGTGAGAGAAAGAAAGAAAAAGCTCGCGTCGTTCACTTCAAAGAGGCGGCTCTAAGAGCCATTTCGTTCGCGAACGACCCATCACTACAGCATAGCCCATAAAAAAATAGCGCTGCTGCCATGAACATGCGGACTGATCTGTGCATGTACTCACAAATGCCACTAGGTGGCGTATAGCACTCAGGAGGAATGTAAACCCCTCTACAGTTCAGCTGTAAACAAACTCAGGTTCCTTTTACTTTAATATTCATTTGCAAGGTTTAGGACCACACCCCTTTCTCACACCCACCAGGCCGGGGTGTGTCGGAAATATTTTTAATAACACGGTCACTTCATTGTTCTGCGGGGCTCCTCCCTAAGTGCAAACTGAGCAAGCAACGGGTGAGCCTAACCTGCACGTTTGCATGTCACGTCTGTGCCATTGTGGAGCTGCTTGGCCCATAGTCGCTCAAAGGAGACGTGTGCATCAAACACATCTTATGTCACATCCCTGTGATTTTTCTGCTTTGTCAGTTGTCAGTGGCTGCATCAGTAAGGTGCTTGAACTCAACGTGAACACCGGGAATCCTCTGATGTTTCAGTGTGACGACAGCTACACCCTGGTGGGAGCTCCACTTTCCCCACCTGCCAACATGAGAAAAATAAACTTGCAGCAGCTTGTCTACATTCTCAAAAATCCCTTTTACAACAGGAAGACAAACACACCCTCAAAACTCTTTGCATCATTATTGAGTTCCTTAATCAGTTTCACAACACTTGCCGTGACAAGAAGTCACCCACTCAGCTACTCTTAATCTGCAGTCTGAGTTTGGTGAAATGTACTGGTTTTTGAGTCGTATCAGGAGTGACCTGTGACTTAGAGCCGAGAAGCATTTCCACATACGGTAAAGATAAGCTGGGATATGTTTTAATGCTATATCTCTGAAACATATCAATGATGCAAACTAGAGCTGTAAGTAACTTGTAAGTCATTGAATAGTTAAACGATGTCTAAAGGATTAATTGTTCTCCATCTTCTGATTCTGGCTTCAAGTAACAATAATATATATTAACTTGTTGTTCAGAATCCAACTTACACAAGGACAAGAAAAATGTAACACACGGGCCTTTTAAACCTCGGGGTAAAAGCAGACGACAAAATTTGGTGTATGAAAACCAGCACAGTGCAGTGGAAGAAAGATCTCGCTATAGTGTGTATGTTAAAACATTTGGTATTTAAAAAATCAGCCATGCAAGACTTTAGTAGTTTTATTCAGGGTTTAAGAACCTGATTCTTGACTCTTTATTCTGACTCCCACCAGTTTTATGTGAGTCATTCTAAAAAATAGTTTACTGCTATACATAAAATAAAGAAAAGGGTTAAAAATCAGTAGAAAGGTCACATTTGAAAGAAAAACATGAAGACAATTATATCAGCCTGAAATCAGGTTCCTGTTGATCACATTTATTTTATAATAAGATGAAATGTTGCATTTATCAGACTAACACAGAGGACTTCAGAGCTGCTCTTTAAATTATTACCAAATGGACAAATACATTTTTATCTGTCTGTCTGGTGCATGTTGGACTCGTTCTTATCTGTACACAAGTACAGAAAGTCAAAACACAGATTGGGCTCCACACTGAGTCCCTGTGTGCAGTCTCAAACTCAAATGACCGTTCAGATGTTTTACATATGAGATATTAAAAACTTAGGCTGGATCCAGGCTAAATTTCCCTGAACAGCGGTTGTGTTTGTGCTCTTTCCTGCCTCCCTGCGCACACTGTTGCTGTCCTGATGTGTTTGCACTGACTTTGTTTGTGTGCGTGAGGTTAAATGGCCCAAAGCTGCTGCAAACCTCGTTCTCAAGACTCATATTTTTCTATTTCAATGCATTTCTGTTGAGTATCTTCTTCACTGTATAGCTGCACATCTGGCTGTGTGAGATACACTCAGAGTAGAAACTATCTGTGTGTTACACAAAGCATTTCTCAAATCTTAATTTGATATTCGTTGTGTGTGTGTAGGTGTGTGTGTTTGTTTGTGTGTAGGTGTGTGCAGGTGTGTGTGTGTGTGTCCTCTTCCTCACTTGTGCTCAAACAAAGGCTCACTGACACAAAACAAAAGAGTCAGCCTGATAAGCCGGTTTTAACCACTGGTTTCATTGGCATTGTACCAGTACCTAATCAAAAACCGGTTCATACATTTGAAAAAAGACACAAATGCTGGTGTTTGAAAGCACAGTAACAACAACCTGTTGGTGTAAAGTGGGAACAAGTGAGTTCGGTGGCTGTAGGAGGGTCTAACACAAGAAATTCTCACTTGCAGTTCTCAGATGTCGCCCAACTTCCTATGCAAATTGCCCAAACCTTTGCTGCATAATGCTACGTGGCATCTGGTTGTTTGCTGGTTTTCACACTGCTCCATGGTGCGCTGGTGAAAAAGACTGAAAGATAAATTTAATGAGTAAGAGTAAGGCTGATCAGCTGGATTGTCATGAAGTTCTGTGCAGATGTTTTCAACAGTAACTGCTCTGGAAATGTTTTCATGGGCGGTGGCTGTTATTCAGCCAATCCCAGCTGCTGTGCTCCCTGGACAGGTCACCAGTCTATGACAGGGCTGTGGAAATCATGTATGTAGTATGATCATCGAGACAATTCAATTTTGTCATTTTACAGCTCCAGTCCATTTAGGGTTAATTAGCATGCTAACATGCATGTATACAAATGCACATGCAAAATGAGGTGTTATTTTTAATGAAATTATTGTAAAAATTCAGTCAAAGCATTTGACATGAGATGAAAAGAGATTGTGACGCTTGAAGTTTGCGTACAATCGTTTTGGTTGCAGTTTTTAAACAGAACTTAAATGTGTTTTTCAACTCTGAATCTTTTTGTGAAATGAAGCTGTACTTGTACAATGCGTCAAAGCTGCTGCTGTGATGGGTGTGTAAACTATTCTCCCATTTTTATTGAAGCATAAAATACCATCAAGTCTCTTGATTTGATGTAATCCATTTATTGTATGCACTTTGTTGAACACAAAACATACAAAGCAGTTTGGGATCAAAGTCAAACTTTCAGAAAAACAAAGTTAAAAGTTATCAGCATCATATTTTGTTAAGACAGGAAAGGATATGTAGAGATATTATTGCCTGTGAAAGATAGACTTCATGCTCATGAATCATGTACAGATGATAATGTGAGGCATTTTTATTTTTTTCAACATGGCCGTGTGTTGACTGGACTTCTTATCTCAGTTTGATCACGTTTTCTTCTAGTGTAGCTTTATCAGCTCCGGAGAACTCGTGGAGCTGAAAGACAAGGATAGAGGGTTAAAAATGTCATAAAAAGCCCCAAAACAAAACATAATTTTCCATTTATCTTAGATAAAATGTAAAATAGGAGACAATAAGCTTCACACAACCTAAACCCTTATTTATGAGAGATATTTAACTCAATTTGTTTAATCCTGAGACCACCGAGTGAAGGTCTGGCTTCGATCACAGGCGCCTCCTCAAGCTGGTGTTTAATGTCGCGAGCTCGCCTCTATTTGTCAGAAAGGTTCATTCCTTTGTTGTCATTAGAAAATACTAAGTGACTCATGTATGACGTGCCTTTGGAGCATTATTGTGCAAGATTAGGAAGGAATCCTTCAAGCAACATAAAATTTGAGGCCTTTCTCCGGCAGCTGAATGCCAAACACTATATTAAAGATCACTTCTGTGTGTCACTTGAAAACAATTTTGAGATTTTTAGAATGATCATTATTGCACAAGGCTCAATGTGTCCAAAAATCTATTACACGCCAAACATCTGCACCAAGCTGACAGGTACACGTAGCATTTTGACTTACCTTTTGGCCATTCTTGTAAAAGTGGAACGTGGGCATGGATCTGATTCCACAGGATGAGGACACATCCTGAAAGAGAAGCAAATACATCAGATGAGCTCACTGGGTCATCAAGACTGATCTCTCGTTATGACTGACTGTAGCTGTAGCTGTGGCGAGAGGCCAATTAAGAAGAAGCCATTAAGCATAGCGTGACTAAGACGGGCTTCTTCAGCTACCCAAGATCAGTCTCTCCTTCAGACTTCAGTGTTGCCCCTTTCCCACAGCACAGAAATTAATCTTTATGCAATTTATTTGATTCTTTCTGCACTCTCATTTGTCACACCAGCCGGCTGTGGATTCTTACACATGGCTCGCAATGAGCAGCCCACACCACAGCTCAAACTGACAAAGCAACACAAACAAGTCCTTTCATAATTCTCCCAATAAATAAAAGAGGTTACTTTACAATTTGTGCACAGCCCTGTGATGTGCTCACATGTGCCTCTGATTCTGGTGTGAGAGTGGAGAAAATTCCATAAAATGCTGCAAAAACCACAAACATGTTTGACAGCAATTTTTACAACTGTACAGAGACGTGTCGAGGATCTCTGCGCTAGCACAGGCCTGGCAGCAGCTGAAGTAATCCAACTGCTTCTGCAGGCTCATCAGGAAGTAAGTCGAACTCAGACTCACACGGGCAGCATCCACGTCCACCTTCAGGAAAATCACGTTGGCATTTTCAGGCGCCGCAGCCATTTGCTGCAGGAGAGAAGATCAGTGAGTCAACATGCAAACTTGTACAGTTCATCTGCTGCCACGTCACACTTATGAAGGATCAAAAGGGGAAACATCTAAAATAAAAGTCTGAATTTGTTTTCTTGTGCCATAAAAAAATGTGGGTTGTTTTTCATCTTAATAGTAATTTCTTAATGTGTCAAATCTAACTTATAGCTGAAAAAAAATTCACAACGTAACTTATTGAAGAAATGCCATCTTTAGCATTGCTGCGGTTATTGGAGCAAAGGGCTCAAAATGATGCTAAGAGTGGGGACAGTCGACTCTGGGACTAGAGCATTAGTACCATAGTGACTCCTCTGGCTCATGAGCCATCCCAATATACAGGTTATTGTAATGTGTGAGGGACAGAAAGAAAGAGATTCTCATCAATTGTGGAAGCACAGATCATCATGCAGATGCAAGAGTTCGGAGTCGTTTTAGTTTTGACAGCATGTACCTCATACACTGGGGCAATCATTCGGCAGGGGCCACACCAAGTGGCTGTGAAGTCCACCACCACCAGCTTGTTTCCAGCTTCCTTCAGGATGTTATTGAACTCTTCCTAGAGAGAAATCAAAAACCAACAACATAGTTTGAAATACATTTGAATCTTATAATTAACCTGACAACAAAAAAATAGAGGTCAGTGTTTCACATTAAAATATAGATTGTTACAGCGTTGTTGTCCAATTTCCTCGTGATCGCTGCCTGCAGCTGTATTTACACACAGAGGATTTCAGCCCAACACTTCCTCCAGAAAGATTTCACTTTCAGTTTGCCTAATGTGAGCTTTTGTATGGCACGTCTACACTGCTCGTTAAGATTTACACCAAACCTAACGGTATATACCAGAGGTTCCCCATGCTCAAAAAAGCCTTTAGAGATTGCATGTAAGTGTTTGCTTAAAATTTACGCAGATCAACACGAGCTCATTTTCCCCCAAAAGTAGTTTTTTGCGTCTTCATGGTGCATTTTTTTCTCTTCGTCACAGAAATTGATGTCGATGCTGATTTTCTTGAGGTTTCTCCACTCTTCCTCAAGTCTAAATGTTTCCATGCTCAATTTCCCCTTTCACAAAATGAAAATGTCAGATGTGGTGGTCGTTTGAGGCTATAAACTCATTTGAAATTACGTTTATTTCCACACAAATGCAACACAATCAACCCATAACTACAATTAGCTTGGGAAAGCTTGTTTAAGGTGCGTTTCTCTAAAAATCTACGTACATACCCAAAACTGTTTTTACGCTTGTGGCACAGCTGCTCTGCTATAAACCCATAGTGCGAAAAACATCCATTAACAAACAAATGGACAGAAGCACGAAAAGAAGAGAAAACAAGACCAACTTACCAGATTCTTCACTTGGCGAACCATGATTAATGCTGACGAATGTTTCCGAGACACAACTACAAACCTCCAAGTTTGGAAATAACCTGCGGTCAGCACACGCCCCAAGCTTTTAAACACTCTGCGTAAAGTTAGCCATCAGCAGTCGAAGCGGAAGTCTCTGCAATTGGTTTACACAATAAAACTTTTTAATGAGCTGAACCATAAATAGATTGATTTTTTTTTTTATACCGCATTTCTACTCAGCCGAGAACTCCAAGCGCTTTCTGCAGGTCATTCAGCCAGTCTCACACACACACATTCATACACTCTTATGAGACCAGGACTCAGAGAAACGAGGTGTAGAAACACAGACTCTCCTGGAGTCATCCACTGAGAGAGGCCGTCAGCAGCCTGTGTAACCATGGAGCTGACCCTCACCACAGCTTTCTGATAAAAGGCTGAAACTCGTAGAAAATGTTAACAGTGTTTGCGTTCTTATATCTGGAGCACTTCAATCCCCTCGACCAGGCAGGTCCTTAAAAGCAGCACATATAATTATTTTATTCACATCAGATTCGTGTCTAAAATAACTGTGCACCGCCACAGCGCGTAGAGATCTCCAGCAGTGCAACATCTCCCTCTAGTGGAAAATATGTTAATACACAAGAAGCTGTTGTTTACGGTACTGGTGAGACACTCACACATGTAAATCATTGAATTTCGGGGTTCCAATCACTTTCATGGCCACAGGGGTATAAAATCGAGCACATAGGCTTGCAGACTGCTTCTACAAACATTTGTGAAGGAATAAGTCGCTCTCAGGAGCTCGGTGATAGGATGTCACCTGTGCAACATGTTCAGCAATGAAATTTCCTCTCTTTTGCTGTAGAAATAGCCTACAGGTTGTGTAGAAGTTCATGGAAAAACAGCTCCATCGAGCTGATGACTTTAGGGGCTCAATCACTAGTTTCAGGTTCCACTCAAGGGTTCAACATCCCTACCTGGGATTTGACAGACGGGGGGCTTGCATAATCATTTGCAACTGCCACCAGCATTAGCTTTATTTTATTTGTGATCAGTTGCTGATTTTGAGATTTCATCCCTTTTGTGGGTTTAAACAGCCACATTCTACAGATGTTAAACCAGCCATCATGGCTGCTTGCTCACCGACGGCAAGTATAAATCTAGCGTAAAGACAAAGTTTGGCAAGTGTTACTAAAGAAGGTCATCAGATTAAAGTGAAATTCATAACTCCAAGAAGCATGTCCTGTTACTGAACAGCCATACTGAAAAGAATCTGAGCTCTTATCTGAATTAACTTTACGTTCAATCATCAACAACTGTGAGACCAGAATATGAAGATGCACGATGGATGGCAGCCTCTTCCTTTGTTTTTGTTAGTCCACTGGGTTTTTGGCTGATTACATAAAGCAGAGGAGAACTGCTCAAAATCAGAGCGTTCACCCAAAGGTTTTCCAGCATTTTCCAGCTAGTTTTTCTGAACTCTTACATCTGATTTATGCTTCTCTGGTGAATCTATGTAGAGTCTTAACATGTAGCCTATGCGAGTGGCCGCTGCCGTCCACATCCATCTCTCTCACCTAACAGTACTGCCATCCTTGCTCACAGCTTGGTTACATCCTTCTTCACAAGTCCATACAGGAACTTCAGTTGGTCCAGAGCTCTGCTGCTCCCATCATCACCAGAACTTCTTCAATTTGTTAATGACACTTGTCTTTTAGCAGCTTCGTTGTTTTCCAGTTAATTCAAGCTCCATAGTACCTCTCTGTACTGCTGTATGTCATTCATACTCCCAGGTCTTCTTCTTCTCACAGTCTCACCGACCCTTCCCCATTTTGACTGCCATGAGGTCTAACGCCTTCAGCTGCTCTACTCTTCACTTCTGGATTCTCCCCCACAAGTGAATTGAAATATTGTTGATTTCATTTTGACTTGATAGGTCTTTTTCTTTTTTAAATTCTTATTGTTTTTTTTAGGCTCCCTGAAAAATACAGGAAAACCCCATCCAGATCCAAACTGCATAGAAACTTTGTTTTTCCTGATATTTGCTGAACCGTTTGAGATGTTGAGCCAAGGAAAGTCTTACTCTGTTTATTCTTGCTCACTGCGGCTTTATTGACATCTGTAGAATAAACGCGCAATGAGGATGAGAAGGAAACTGGTAGTGAAAAATGTGCACAGGGACAACTCAAAGACTCTCTGTTTTATCAGCGTGAAGGCACTTCAGGTTTCAGCACATGAAAGGTGATCTCACTTCACTTGAGTATTTGGCAGGGCCTGATTTGGCTAATGATCAGCTCGAGGCTTTATAACAGTAATAGCAAAGTCATCATAATTTAAATCAGCATGACAGAGTTCCTCTTTCATACCTCTATGCCGTTTTGTTTTTTACTGTAAAATGAAGCAAATGCTTTCTAATTAACAGCAGATGAATACCATGCCATGTTTCAGTACACAACAGACTCACATGAAAACAAATAAAAGGCGTTTGTGTGTTGTTGACTTGACTTCCAATCATCAAATCTATTTCCTTCATGTAGATTTGACTGAACGGCCTGTATGTTATAGATGATTTTTAATATGTTTCAATGTAGTTTTATCAAGAGTGTTAATTATTATGAAAATAATTCAGTATAAGTTTTCTATTCTCAACTCATGTATGGGTCGACACTGAATACTGCTTCCAGCAGCACGTCTGCAAAAATAAAAACATTTGAAGTGCTCTGGGTTTCGTTTTTCAACAAAAACTGAAGAGAGTTCATTCATGTGTTAAAGCCTTAAAGAGAAAATACAAACTCATCTTACCTCCATCTTTGGGCTCAGGGAGCTCCTCAACCTTCAGCCCAAAGTTGCTTTTCTTTGGGAAGCCGTCAAAGTGCTGAGTCATGACCCACGACTTTCCTTGAGTCACGGTGATTCTTTTTTATGGCAGCTATAAATAAATGTTGCCGTTCACTGTTATCAACCTCATAGTAACAGATATGAAAGTGATGAGTCATCCAATGCTGTGCAAAAACGGGTTTAAAAAAACTGAAGCTAAACATTTATTAAATGTTTATTTGTGGTGTTCATGAATAAATGATCCTGATGTCACCTGTTAAATTATAGCTATATACTTTTACTCTGATTCTACAGGTTCCCTTTAGGTTGCAGGTTCAATATAAGAACAGTAATTCAAAAGTAAAGCTGATATAACTAAAATGTTCACAAATCAAGAGATTCATATCAAAATTGCCACAGATGTGTGTTTGATAAAGCTTAATTAAGATTTACATTTAAATTCACTCTAATTATTTTCTAAAGCACTGGCGTCTTGTTTTACTTGGTATAGTTTTACATTTTATTCGTAAATTTTTATGTTCTTTATGCATTTTTAATCACCATTTTGTCATTATTATGTAATAATGCCACAGTTGGTGTCACTCACGGGGATCATTTTGTGTGGTAGAAATGTCATATGGCACATTCAGCGCTCCCTTTGAGCCAGATAAGGCAAAGAAAGCCTGGCTGTGCTGCACTTCCTTAGTAATACACTTATCTGGGCTATGTGTGAATTCATGTGTTATATCAAACAGTACATTTGATTAGCAGCACATGGCTGCTGCTTACTCTTATTATTCCTACGGAAGCAGAAAGGATGTACTTAGTCTTTTATTATAGTTGTTGTTAATTAAATAATGAAATGGTTTGATGTGTTTTGTTGCTTATTCAAGTCTGTATGTAAGCAATGACCTTATAACAATCTAATGAGTTTTTATTATGTGCTAATGCATAAAACCTGAACGAGGGTGTATTTTCTTTTTATGATGACAGTATAAAAAATGGATTTACTACTCCTGGAAGTCATGCAAAGCTTCATTAGGACACCATCATCTCTTTGCAGGCATTAAGAGATGCAAAATAAGGCCACGCTAACGTGGGTTTCACATTTTCAACATGGGTAACAAAACAAATTTACATTTAGAAAACTTTTATCTACAGATATTAAAACTTTACATGAAATATCTTGAGGTTTGATTACAAGCTTGTCTTTTTCTAACTGAAGTATTTAATCTCAAAAATCAAAGATATACATTTTTCAAAGTTCAAAGTGTTATTATCCAAAGTAAATCAACAAATGTTTCGCCTTTGTTACTTGGCTGGGTAACAAACCGTACAGCATATTAAAGCACATGTTTTTATCTTTGTTGGCCAGGTGCTTTTAGATAGTGTGCAATATTTTCAGCCAATCATATCCAGCAATAAAAGCTTGTGTCCCACCCTTTCTCCTCATAACTGTTCACATTCGTGCCTCTCCTCACTTCCACCCACTCCCACTCCACAGCTTCCAGCATTTCTCTGTGAAGAAAGGCGAGCGGTAAGTCACACAGAGGCGAGAGAGATGTTTGTTTCTGAACTGCATCAAGTGTGATTTTACTGGAGGAGGTAACTCTGAGGCTGAGCAGCAAACATCTGCAGAGGGTCGGTGTTATCCCTTTAAAGCCTTTGCATAAAGTGTTATCTTGCTACTGACCATAAAATATGAGATACTCCACTACAGTGGTACTTGTGTATGAACAGTTAGATTGTATTTGTCATGGGCGAGGTCGCCTCGAAAGAGAAAGGACTCAAATGCTGGGTGCAGAACAGCACATAGAAAGTTTCAGTGACAACGTTTATTTTCTCAGCAAGTGCACACAGTCAGAAAACTGAAGCGTGAGTTTAACAAGTACTAGAAGCAACACCTAAACCTAAGGGGTTTATGCAGCCTGACCTAAGTAAACAATCTGATCGTTCGTCAGTGGTAACTGCTGTTCCGAGGATTGGGCTGAAGGGAGAGTCAAACTGGTTGTCTGGGTCCGGGGAAAGGGTCAGAGTCACTGAAATTAGAGTACAGACATTCAGGTATGGTTGGGGAGGAATATGGGCAAGCTGTTTGTTCTGAATTTTCCTTTGCACTGCTTACTTGCCGTGGGTGGTCAGTAGTGGCGTGGAGGGGTGAGTGGTCTGGGTGAGTGGTCCAAAATCTGAAATCCCTGGCGTTGAGGCAGGGAGGCAGGCAGGTGCATGGGGCGAGACTGTCAGGAGGTCCAGCGTCTGGATGGGTGTTCTACAGAACTTGATTCTTCCAGTTTTTCTATGTGAATACTTGTATGTAAATGATCACTCAAATCACTTGTGTGTAAATATGTATGTGTGTGTGTTTGAGCACGATGGGGATTTCTGCCTTTCGTTTGAATTGTTCTTTTAATCACAGCTTGGAAACTGAGCCTAAGGGCAGCCTAAGCTGTCACTGTTACACTTTATAGTTAACTGATGATGTCATGAAAAATTAAGATGATTTGTGTTGTTTGATGTTCACCACAGCTAAACGTCACAGAGTGAACGTCACACTTTTATTCAGCTCTACTTTGCACAGCGCTGGATGACTCAGCACTTTCATGTCTGTTGATAGCAGTGACGGGCAATATTTCTTTACAGCTGCCATAAAAAAGAAGAATCATGGTGAAAGCTAAGTCATGGGTCATGAC
Source organism: Neolamprologus brichardi (assembly GCF_056152115.1). Lineage (NCBI taxonomy): Eukaryota > Metazoa > Chordata > Actinopteri > Cichliformes > Cichlidae > Neolamprologus > Neolamprologus brichardi. The sequence continues at coordinate 32,063,609 of NC_142106.1, read as the reverse complement.
TAAGCACTTTGACGGCTTCCCAAAGAAAAGCGACTTTGGCCTGAAGGTGGAGGAGCTCCCCGAGCCCAAAAAGGGAGGTACGTCTTTCTTCTTTCTCTCTACAGGAGAGCACCTTCAACAGTTTTTGTCAAACATTAAGCATCGAGCACTTTAAATGAGTTTAGTTTTGTTTGCAGAGGTGCTGTTGGAAGCTGTGTTTCTCAGTGTCGACCCGTACATGAGGTGATCAGAGAGCAGCATCACTCATTACTGAACTATTTCAATGCTCCTGATATAAATACATATTGTAACACACCGCTGGTCTCAACAGGTCGTTCAGCAAAACCCACATGAAGGAGGGAGATGTGATGATTGGAGGTCAGGTGGCCAAGTAAGAAACGCAAACACACCTGCACACAGAAAACTCTTATGGTAAATGGACTGGTTCTTATATAGTGCTTTTCTACTCTGTCTGGGCACTCAAAGCGCTTTATACAGCTAATTCATTCACCCAAGCACCAAGCACTTCTAACATCTACCATTCATACACATTCACACTCCGATGGATGCATCAGAGAGCAACATGGGGTTAGTATCTTGCCCAAGGATATTTGGCATGCAGAGTGGAGCAGCCTGGGATCGAACCACCGACCTTCTGGTTAGTGGCTAATCCGCTCTGCCACCTGAGCTACATCTTATATGATGTGCTGTGATGTGTACGTTTACTGACACAGAAGGCAGAAGTATATCTTTGCTGTATACAGTATTTATATGCAGGGATTCAAAAATGCAGATAGTAAAAGAAACACAGATTCCCACTGCTATGCTCGGGGAGCAGATTCAATTGAAAGGTGGGGATTAATATAAAAAAGCACAAAGATCACACTCACCAAACAAGATCAAGAGGGTTTAACCACAGTGATTTATGTAAAAGGAAGAATGATAAATGGACTGGTCTTTATATAGCGCTTTTCTACTCTATCTGAGCACTCTATGCGCTTTACACAACTTACACATTCAGACCCATTCACACAAGAACTTTCTTTCTACGCTGTTTCTAAGTGCTTCCTATCTAACTTTCACACTCTGATGATTGCATCGGAGGGAAACATGGGGTTAGTATCTCGCCCAAGGATATTTGACATGCAGACTGGAGCAGACTGGGATCAAACCACCAACCTTTCAGTTAGTAGGTGACCTGCTCTACCACCCAAGCTCCAGCCCCCCTTTAATCACAAGGAGAAGGCTGTTGAAGCTGAACCTAAATAAATCAAAGCACCAGCGAATATTCTGGGTGAATAGCAGTAAGTTGTTCACTGTCAGTAAGATTGTTATTAGACCAGGATTCATTTTTACAAACTGTCTCAAAAAGACACACCTTTAAGTAAACTCTGTTTTTACTTCTACATACATTATTCATCACACTGACGCTCATGTATCTTCAAGACTTTGTTAAAAAAGAAACTTGAAACAAAGACAGTCCAGTTGAACAGTTTAATTTCAGCCAGCTGTGTTAGTAAAATGAGTTATCCCAGTGTCAGCACAGACTATTTTGTTTTAATATTATGTTGCTGTTTTCCTTTAGAGTGATCCAGAGTAAAAATCCAGCATTTCCTGTGGGAAGCCACGTTGTGAGTAATAGCGGGTGGAGAACCCACACACTCAGTGATGGGACCGGCCTTACTCCCATCCTGCCTGAGTGGCCTAAAGATGTGTCCCTGTCTCTGGCTCTGGGTGCCATCGGGATGCCTGGGTAAGACAGATTTAAGTAACTTGTATGGATCATAGTCACTTTCTCATGAATGTTAAATCATGTCAGGATGTTCTGACTTTTCCAACAGATAGATCGATGTGAAGTTTTATCAGCTGAATCTTAAAAGTAAACTAAACCATCTGAGACATTCATATCAGTGATGTAAGTGATTTTATTTATAGGTGTTTGTAAGGTGTTTAAGAGGTCAGCTAAAAGTGCTAATAGACAACAGAGTAAGTAATGAGCAGAAAATAGTCACTTATATTCTTACAATAAAACTAACTTCAGATGTTTTGCTGATGAGGCAGAGTTTGTAAGCAGTGATTTTTGTGGATATAATTAATATGGAAATCAAAGACGCAACAGCTGGATGTACTGTTTCTGCAGACTGACGGCCGTTTATGGGATAGAAGACGTGTTGGGACTCCAGAAGGGCGAGACCCTGCTGGTGAACGCTGCAGCTGGAGCGGTGGGCTCCGTGGTGGGACAGATCGCAAAGATCAAGGGCTGTAAGGTGGTGGGCTCGGCAGGCTCTGATGCCAAAGTGGCTTACCTCAAAGAGCTGGGATTTGATGAGGTCTTCAACTACAAAACTGTGGGTTCCCTGGAGGAGGCTCTGAGGAAGGCTTCACCTGAAGGATACGATTGCTTCTTTGAAAACGTGAGCAGTGGTGGTGCAGTTTCAAGCTTGCATGTAATATTTAATCACTGCTTTACTCTTCTCTTGCATTCACACTGCATTCCTCACAGCAGGTTACAATGCGTGTAAGTGACCATGCTGCTTGGTTTTAGGTGGGTGGCCCTTCGTCAGATGTCGTCCTGCAGCAAATGAAGAAATTTGGAAGAATAGCTGTATGTGGAAGTATCTCCACCTACAATGACAGTGAACCCCAGACAGGTTTGTTACTGCTATAACTCCTGAAAGTTTTGTGCCTGCTATGGAACAACCAGGGTTGGTGCACAGACAGAAAAATAAATAATTTGCATTATTGCAAATACCAATCAGATTTAATTAATAAACTTACAGACGGATTCACAGGAGACACAACTGATTCAAGGTAAAGAAACTTACTTTAAACCCCATGAGGTACCAGTGTTGTATAAACACAGTCTTCTAAGGATTTACAGACGAATCCTAAGATTACAGCTTACAGCTCTTTTCCACAAATGCACCATTCTTGATGGCTCTGGCTTCCGTAGAGCTTTTTCCACTAAAACAGCAATTTTTAAAATCTGCAATGAAGTTTTGATGCATAGCGTTGGAGGTTATTATTATTCTGTTTTTTGATGCTGCACCTGACACCTCTGTCTTTCATACTGTACCATACCATCGTCATCATGCTTGACAGGCTAATATATTGGGTGGATGTATCTGGATCTGCTTCAGAGTGGTTCTTGTCATGTCTTTCTAAAAGATGTATTTTTGTGTCTTCTTTGAAGTTCATGTCCTCTTCCACCTCTCTGATCTATGGTGTGACATACGGCCTTTATTGTTTATATCATCTCTGCTCCCTCTTTAACACGTTTTCAACACTTTTAGGGTGTTGTGCTATGCAGATGACAGTCAGCTGTATATCTTCTCTAAGCTCCAAGATATTTCTGAGTTACAGATATAGCAAAAGTTGTTGGATGGTAGACAATTTCCTCCAACCTAATGAAGAGAAAACAGAAGTCCTTGTTTGTGCCCTCGATAGATTTATACCTGAGGTAATGGAAGGTCTTGGTCCCCTTCAGGAACCTTGTTACAATTTGTCACTCAGCCTTTACTTTGGATGCTCGTGTTAAATTTAACTCTTGAATTAATAAATAATGGATGAGGGCGTGCTGTCTGTGCATCGTTTAGGGTTCAAACTAAAAAAGCTGAAGCTTTTGCAACAGTTTCTCCCAGACTGTGGTTTAAATGGCATTTTTATGATGAAGCATATTGTTATAATTTTCTTAAAGGTGTTTTAAAGACTAACACTGAGCAGTGCTGATTTTCTAACACTGGAATATTTCTAACATTTTGAGTTATTTTCCAGTGTTAGAAAATCAGCACTGCTCTGCCTTGGTCGTTGTTAAGCTTCAAAACTGACTAGGTTACTTTTAAAAATATGACACCGTCAAAAGTGTTCATTTAACACTCAACAGTGTTATATTTAACACTCAGAGGAGTGGACACATATAGACACTCTCTAGTGCAGTGGTTCTTAACCTGGGTTCGATCGAACCCTAGGGGTTCGGTGAGTCGATCTCAGGGGTTCGGCAGAGCCTCCGCCGTGACATGCACGGCTCATTTTGTGCACCAGTAAAAAACATATATATGTCTTGAATTTGAAAAAAATCTTATTTTATTTTTCACTAAAGAGGGGTTCAGTGAATGTGCATATGAAAATGGTGGGGTTCAGTACCTCCAAAAAGGTTAAGAACCACTGCTCTAGTGTTAATTTAACACTGGAGATTTTGCCTTAAGTCGCTCATGGTAATGTCCGTAAACAATTTAGCAAATTGCAAAAAAATCAAAGATATTACTGAAAATGTCCTCTTACTGCCAATGTAAAAGCATCTATACAACTTTATATACAATATAGACAAAAATCACATGTGGATCTCTTGGACCACATGCAGAATTAGATGACATTTTTGGCTGTCCTTCCTCTGTGTCCATGCTAGTTCTGACCCACAATGCAACGGTTCTGCCTTCAGCTAAATTCTGGTCATGTGACCGTTACACTGTACCTCAAACAAACTTTACAGCAAGGTGTATAGCACATTTACACAGCCTTTAAAATTTTATAATTGTATTTATTAATTATAACGATTATTATATTATATTATATTATAATATTATATAACAATATTTTATAATCACATATTTTAGACAATTTAAAAAAAAATCTCATTAAAAATAATTTTTAATCAATTTCAGCAAATAAATTAAATACACACAAATCTATGACAGAAACATATAAAATAAACCCCTTTTTTAAAATGTCTCTGGCACACTTACAGGTCCCAGTCAACATTTAGCTTGATTCGTACTGGAGTGACAACTGGGGTGTTCAAAGCTTTCATTACCAAACTGTATGAATTAATTTGAATTACAGGTATAAAGGTATGTAGATGGCATTAGACTGAAGGGGAACAGTGACCTTTCTGGAGGGGCCTGGAACCCAGAGGCCCACAAATATCACTGTGAAGAACACAAAATGCATATAATACACCAACAACAACTTCTTCTGTATTCATGTATTTTTCCACTAGAGGGAGAAGCTGCACTGCTAAAGATCCATAAGTGCTGTGGAGGCACACAGATGGTTATTGTAGACATGAACTGTAGTTTCTGTGAGCGAAAGATGGGTTAAATTTTTCTCTCTTTAATGATCTGTGTTTTAGGTCCGTATCCCTACTTCACCATGATCTTTAAGGAGCTGAAGATGGAGGGATTCTTGCAAAGTAGGTGGGAGCACAAGCACCCTGAGACCCTCAAGAGACTGTTAGCATGGGTGAAAGAGGTTAGTGTGAGCCTTTCCTTTAAGTAAAGATGTAAACATCGGTTACCTGTGTTTCTGTTTTGATGTATTGTATTTGTGATCTGTGTATTGTGCGTCCACAGGGCAAACTGCAGTGTCGGGAGCACGTCACAAAAGGCTTTGAAAACATGCCGGCTGCTTTTATGGGGATGCTGCAGGGAGAAAACACCGGCAAGGCCGTCGTCGCAGTCTGAAGAGTTCAATGCAAGAGAGCCAGCATTACTAATAACTGCCATTATTACACAATCTATGAATTAATGAAGCAATAAACATAGAACAAAATAATTTTACATTAACATTTCAGCTCTTTGAGTAGTTTTGTAATCACAGAGTTTTGCCTGTGATTGATAGTTGTGTCTTTTGTCATGTACTTGACATCTGGCAACATCAGCATCAGTTTGCTTAAGTTGTACGTTTTGGTGACTTACTTAACAACACGACCACCAATGAATAAAAGAAGAGATGATAATTCCAGACTCAGGGTTCTTATCCCGTCATTACAGCAAGTATCTGTGTGCAGTGCAGATCTGTTCTGCTGTATTAATGCCCTGTTCACAGTGACATGATCAAAGTTCTTTGTATGCACAGGGAGCGAATAATAAAACATTTTAATTTCGATTGAATCAACATGGTGTGTGGCGCGCTTTATCTTTGAGACTGCAGTTAGCTGTAAATCGGAGGTGAATGGAATAATTATATATGTGCTGCTTTTAAGGGCCTGCCTGGTCGATGGGATTCAAGTTGTGCGTCAGACATAATAGCACTAACACTTAACATCTGCTACCAATTTTAGCCTTTTGTCAAGGCTTCGGTGAAGTTTAGCTCCATGGTTACACAATCTCTTTCATCCATTTAATCTCCAGAAGAGTCTATGTTCCTACACTCTGCTTCTATGAAACTCCCTAATGAGTAGGGATGGGTATTGATAAGATTTTCACGATTCCGATTCCATTTTCGATTCTGTTTAACGATTCGATTCTTTATCAATTCTCTTAAAAAAAGGAGAACACTAAGGTCGATTAGCTTAGAACTTTGTTTTATATCTTCTCTTTGAACAAGATTTAGGAAATTTAGGAGTAACATGGCCTTACAAACCCAACAGTGAGATCTTAAGAGATCCACAGCCTACAGCTCTTCAATGGGGTGTCACAGGGTCCCCAGGAAAAAAAAATTGTAAATGTAAAATAATAAAATAAATATTCTTCTGTAGCAATAACAAAGTATAACATAAATTATTCTGTAGCAATTACACAAGAATATCCGGTAATGTCCCTGCCTACAATTAAACACATTCACTTACCGAAAATCATCTGCTGTGGCAAATGGGTGCAAGCCTTTGACCACAAATTTAGTCACTGCTCGGTGACGTTCGTCTATCCTGGCCTGAAAGGAGACGCTACCGGTAGACTGCAGCGACAACTGCCAGCATCTGAGCCAGCCAGACTCTGTCTGTCTGTCTCTCTCATCACCTAAATGCACAGTAATGGCAGGTTTTGTAATAAGGCAGATCGCGCTAACATAATATGCACTGTTAGTTGATTATTTACCTGCCGCATTAACGGGAGAGGACGTGCAAACGTTACCGCTGCTGCTGGGTTGAGATTCACGAGTCCGGAGCGGAATTAAAAACATGACATTCATTTAAGGTTATCGCGTGTTTTGTGAGCAAATGCTTTTGCATATTCGTAGTGTTTCCTCCCTTAAATTAAATATCTACTTTGCAAGTATTGCAAGTTGCCCTGTTGCCATCCGTTCTCGTAAAGTATAACCAAACTTCTGAGCGTTTGAGCCGCTTAGGCGCCGTGTTTTCTGCCAGGTATATGACGCTCCGCAACGTGGTGACGTCATTCGGGGTGACTGGAATCGATAAGGGAATCGTTAGCAAAAATGGCAAACAATTCCAGGGAACTGAAAGTGGGAACCGGTTCTCAACAAGAACCGGGTTTCGATACCCATCCCTACTAATAAGTGTGTGCAAATGTGTGTGACCGGCTGAACGAAGCCTGTAGAAAGCGCTTGGAGTGCTCAGCTAAGTAGAAAGCTCTATATACTGTAAGTACCAATACATTTACGCTTTAGCTCATTAAACACTCTTATTGTGTAAAATAAACACAGAGACTTCCGCTTTGACCGGGACTACTGACGGGTAACTTTAGTGTTTAAACGCGTGGGGCGTCTGCTGGCACTTAGTTCTGTCCGAGGCACGTTCATCAGCTGGTATCATGGTTTACGAAGTGAAAGATCTGGTAAGTTTGTCTTTTTTTGCTGTTTTCTGTGCCTCTCTCCTTTATATGGTGAGAGGCGCATTCCTAATAAGTGAATTGACGTTTTTACGCTCCACTGTTTTGTATCGGAGCAGCCGCGCGCAGGTGTGCCAAAACGTGATCGTCTACCAAAAAGGGATTATCCATATTTAAACTGCTGTAAATGACTTGTTGGCCTGCAAAATGTGAAATATATGTCAAAGATATCCATGAATGATATAAATTCATCTTGAGCTACAAACAACCTTCCAGTCACGCGTTGGAAGCCGCAATCCGTCTCTGGTGAAGTGGCATCCTTTATTTATCCAGTTAAAAGTTCTCACTGATATTATGTCTTTTTAAAGAGAGATCTGGACAAGAGGGCAGCAGAAATCGCAGCAAATATAACAATAGTTATATAAAGAAGTTTTTAATTGGCCAAAAGGAAATATACATGAAATACTGGTTTTACATGTAGCACTTTAATAACCTGTTCACTAAAGTCTATTCATCAATATAAGTCAATACATTACACATAAACCCTCGCCCCATCAAAACATTAGAAATCACCTTTTGGGAGACAATCAGTCCTTCACACAGCACCTGTGCTCCACACGCGGCCATAATTGTACGCGTTGTTTAGGTAAATTTCCAGGAAAGTGCCCCGAGGCAGTTGTAACCTCGTTGTAACTGATTGTATTGTATTTGTACGGAAATAAACTTTACAAAGGTCAGCGGATCACAGCATCACCAGATCAGTGACTCGCAGCCATTAAAAGGCCATCCTGAGCCGGGAATCCCTCGGTTAGCAGGGCTGGACTAGTAACCTGGCATCCCGCCCTACAAAGCACCGGCAACTGCCCATTCATTAATTTTCATCACTAACACTGGATTGCACAATCAAAACTCCTAATGCAATCGGGGCTTTCCCTGCCTTCCCCGCGTGCTCACGCAGCTTGCAGAACACAATTTAGCGTGGAAGAAGTGGTTGATACAAGTGGACAAGCAAAACTTATAGGATGGAGCTGAAAAGCTGAGAGAGAGAAAGAAATTAGAAATAGATGCAGCAAAACGTGTCAAATGAACCGACTGTCATGGCTGCAGCTGCACCGTCAACATTAGCACCAGCAACAAGTATGAACAAGCCCTGAGAGTCAGAAGAGGCTGCTGCTATTAGCTCTGTTGCAGTTCATTTGAGCATGTTTCAGGCTATGTCCACACGTACCGGGTATTTTTGAAAAAGCAGATTTTTCTATGCGTTTTCGTCCACACGTAAACGGCGTTTTCGGTCACTGAAAACGGAGATTTCTAAAAACTCCGGCCAGGGTGGATATTTTCTAAAACTCTGTTTTTGCATTTATGTGTGGACAGAAAAATGGAGAAAACGCAGCATCAAAGGTGTACGCCTTTTTTGACGTCACACTGTGCGCCACGTTATTGTTTCGGTGAAATGAATTTCTACAATACTGTTACTGTTAATTGTACTCTCTGCAGTGTTTAAATGCTTACATATACACACACAGTTACTGTCCTTCCACACATACGACTCGGTTCTGCTTCTATGCCCCAGCTTTCTTTACTATTTCCTACCGAGGCTTCTAGACTTCTGATTGGCCAACATTTCTGCATGGTTAGGAATATAGCGCCACCTGCTGCTTTGGCATGTTCCTAGCAGCGTTTTCCTTCATTTCTGCCTTTACGTGTGGACGGGATTATTTTTTAAAACGAAAACGGAAAATCTCCGTTTTCAAAAATACCCGTGTACGTGTGGACTTAGCCTCAGTCTCTTCCACTTACCCATCCAAAAAATCATTCTATTTCTCTCTGTAGGATGAGTTCCAGAAAATTCTGAATGAAGCTGGAGACAAGCTGGTGGTGGTGGACTTCACAGCCGAGTGGTGTGGCCCCTGCCAAATGATGGCCCCAATTTTTGTTGTATGTGATGTTAAATCTAAAATCACGTTATTTATTTATTTTTTTTTAGCTTATTGCCTCATGAGCTTTTGCATGTCCAAAATTCACGAGAATCTCAAGTTTCTTTCTGTCCCTCACACATTACAATAACTTTAGTAAGAGTAACCGCTATAGTACTGATGCTCTAGTCCCCCCATTTGACATTATGCAGAGCTTCATTGTGATCCCCACGCAACTGCAGCAATGTGACAATTAAATAAGAGAACCTATTCACAAGGATGAAAACTCTTGTGATGTCGCAGCAGATGTAGTGTGCGTGCTCTCGTGTCGACTCAGTGATCTTCTCTCCTGCAGGAGATGTCACAGGAGTCTGTCAACGCAAACGTGATTTTCCTGAAGGTGGACGCGACTGATGGCAGGGTAAGCCCATGTTTGACTTGGAAGCCTGGAGAAGCAGTAGGATTGCTTCATCTGCTGCTGAACCCACTTTAGTTTCCCTTGTGTGGATTTATTTTATTTCTGTTTTCATGTCATTGCATGAAAATAAAAGTCATTAGCCAGCATAGGTTTCTAGCTTAGTTAAACATTTATTTTTCTCTTGGAAAAACTCCTAGCTGACTCATGTGACCATCTGTCAGCAACTGCTTTGGTCCGGATTAAACAACACAGACTGTAATGCAACAAGCTTTCACTCTGCACAACTGGCAACACTGAAGTCTGAAGGAGAGGCTTTGTCTGATGTAGACAGGCTCTTGGGTAACTTATAATTAATATGCATAAAAGCTGCAGAAGCCTGTGTTATTCACAATATTTTTAATGTATTTATTTGTACATGTTTTGGCCTCTCGCCACATCTACAGCTGCCCAAGTTGGTCTGAAGCGGCCGTAGTCAGTGGCGATCAGTGTTGATGACCCAGTCAGCTCATCTGATATCTTTGCTTTGTCTTTCAGGATGTGAAGTCATTCTATAATGTCACCCGCATGCCTGCATTTCACTTTTACAAGAATAACCAGAAGGTAAGTCAAAGCTCATGTAGCTGGATGGAGATGTTTAGCATGTAGTGAATTTGAGCCTGGAAACAATGAGCCTTGTGCAATGACTATTATAATCTCAGTATTATTTTCAACTGGCACATATAAGATCCATGTTGCCCTAAGAATTCCCTCTTAATCTTGCACAGAAAACCTCTAAAGGCAGATCACACATGAATCATTTAAAATGTTCTAATGGCTTAAACGGCAAAGCAAATATCCTTTCCAACCAATGGAGGCAAGCTTGAAGCCATACCTCCATTCAGATTCAAGACTCAAGATTCAAGAGCTTTATTGTCAATACAGTAGTATACACAGTATACAGTGTACTGAAGTGCTGTTTCACCCTAAGCTCCCCATGGTGCATTTATAAAGATATAAAGGATATATGGTCTCAGGATTAAAGAAACTGAGTTAAATCTCATTTAAGTCAAGGTTTGGGTTGTTAGTGATAAGCCTATTGTGTCCTATTTTACAATTCATTGAGGATAAATGGAAAATTATGTAATTTTTTAAATGCCATTTTTAACTCAATGTCCTCCTCTTTCAGGTGTATGAGTTCACCGGTGCTGATGAAGCTCAACTACATCAAAAAGTGAGAGAGCTCAGATGAGATGTCCCACCAAAAACAAAATCTGCCTCACATTATCTTCGGTATTACTGTGTTACTCATGACAATGAAGTCTATCCCGCACAGTCAATAATATATCCACATATCTTGTAACAGGTTAATGTCCCCGTCTTAACAACAGGCTGCAATATGAAACCGCTCAATACTTTTAATTCTGTTTTTAATGACAGTTTGGCTGTGATCCTGAATTACTTTGTATGGTTTGTGTTCAAAAAGTTTAATAAATGAATTATGAATGGATTGGTATTTTGTACTTTGATAAAAATGTCAGAATAGTACAAGTATGTAGCAGCATATGTTGGAGCTGGCAGTTAACAGCAGACACTATATCTCTGGTGAATGTGATGTGTTGGTTCATTAGCGCATTTTAAAAAACCAGCCAACAACTGCATGATGTAGCAAAGGTTTGGGCAATTTGCAGGAAACTGGCTCACGTCTGTGGACTGCATGCGAGAAGTTCTTGTGTTAGACCCTCCTACAGCCACTGAACTCACTTGTTCCCACTTTACACCAACAGGTTGTTGTTACTGTGCTTTTTGAGCACCAGCATTTGTGTCTTTCTTAAAATGCATGAACTGGTTCTTAATTAGGCACTGGTATAATGCCAAACCAGTGGTTAAAACCGGCTTATCAGGCTGCTGTTCTACTGTGTGAGTGAGCCTTTGTTTGAGCACAAGTGAGGAAGAGGATACACACACACACACACAGACACACACACAACGAATATCAAATTAAGATTCGAGAAATGCTTTGTGTAACACACACATAGTCTCTACTCTGAGTGTATCTCACACAGCCAGATGTGCAGCTATACCGTGAATAAGATACTCAACAGAAATGCAGTGAAATAGGAAAACATGAGTCTTGAGAACGAGGTTTGCAGCAGCTTTGGACCATTTAACCTCACGCACACAAACAAAGTCAGCACAAACACATCAGGACAGCAACAGTGTGCGCAGGGAGGCAGGAAAGAGCACAAACACAACCGCTGTTCAGGGAAATTTAGCCTGGATCCAGCCTAAGTTTTTAATATCTCATATGTAAAACATCTGAACGGTCATTTGAGTTTGAGACTGCACACAGGGACTCAGTGTGGAGCCCAATCCGTGTTTTGACTTTCTGTACTTGTGTACAGATAAGAACGAGTCCAACATGCACCAGACAGACAGATAAAAATGTATTTGTCCATTTGGTAATAATTTAAAGAGCAGCTCTGAAGTCCTCTGTGTTAGTCTGATAAATGCAACATTTCATCTTATTATAAAATAAATGTGATCAACAGGAACCTGATTTCAGGCTGATATAATTGTCTTCATGTTTTTCTTTCAAATGTGACCTTTCTATTGATTTTTAACCCTTTTCTTTATTTTATGTATAGCAGTAAACTATTTTTTAGAATGACTCACATAAAACTGGTGGGAGTCAGAATAAAGAGTCAAGAACCAGGTTCTTAAACCCTGAATAAACCTACTAAAGTCTTGCATGGCTGATTTTTTAAATACCAAATGTTTTATCATATAACAAATATTTTTAACAAAATGTCTTAAAACAATGCCACTTGAGTATTTTTGCCTAGTTAACAAAAACAATGAGATAAGTGCACCTCAGGCTGTTACTCAGGTATGTCAAACTGCTGTGTCATCAGAAGTTGTTTTTCTTGTTTAAGGGTGAGATTTTTCCTGGATCCAGTCTACAGAAAGTATCCACACAGTTCATGATACAGAGAAAAATAAGAGTTGGTGGACCTTCCATTTACGTTGACTACCTGAACCACAGAGGTAGCAAATCTCCCAAAATCTTAGTAACCTAACCTGCTTCAATATCAGCTGTTTTCTGTGGACTGTCTTTCACTATAGTGAGTTCTTTCTTCTCCTGCATTGTGTTGGTTTTTATACATCAAATTTCATTGTCTGCTTTTGCCCTGAGGTTTAAAATACCTGTGTGTTTCACTCTGTTGCCCTTGTGAAGCACTTGTGCAACATGGATTACATTACTTAAAACATATCCCAACTTATTTGTAGTATGTCTGGAAATGTTTCTCAGCTCTGAGCAACAGGTCACTCCTGATGTATGACTGTATGACTCAAAAAACAGCACATTTCAACAAACTCAGATTAACCCAGATTAAGAGCAGCTGAGTGCGTGACTTCTTGTCACAGCACAGGGCTGACAGGACTTATAAACTTATAATGTACATAAAATACACAGTGACTTCAAAGAAATCAATAAATACACAAACACTTCACCTTCCTCAGACTGCATGAGTAACTGGAACCACTCACTGTCGTCCAGTCGTTCTCTAAAAGTGAACATTAACTTTCTTAAAAGTGCTTTAAAAGTCCAAACACCCACAGCTACAAACATCTGACTGGCACTACCCCCTCTAGGTATCCTGACCACAAGGGGCCAGTAAATGAAAATCTTCAGGCCACAAACACGGATGAAACCAAACCCTCAGAGCAACAAACAAACATAAACAAAATCACTTAAACTGGAAGTGAACAAAAGCAGAATTAGTGTTAAACTGTATTTGGCTGCACATAGAGCTCACATCGTTGTCTGTATATGTCATCATCATCATTTATTTGGTCAGTAGTAAAGTAACCGAGGTATTTGCCCTTTTTGAAATAGAAAATGTGTTAAACCCCTGGACTAAAGAAAAAATGCTCCAAGTGGGCGATGTGCTCATTTTCAGATGGCAGGTCTACATCTAGAATCAAAATGAGCACAAACACCAACAAACAACGTGAAGCATTAAGACGAAACATAGCAATGTCAAAAAGGATCCACACATTTGGGCCACAAAATAGATGTAACTTGACTAAAATAAGACACAAATCAGACAAAAATAGATGCAGCATGATCACAAACACACACGTTGGCTACATATTGATGCAAAATGACTAAAATCACACGTGCAACACTTTCTACATATTTGACAACAGAAGAAAAACACAAACAAAGTTGGAATGTATTTTTAATTTCGATTTTATTTCTATTTCATGCCAAATTAGATATTTTAAATATCAAGCGCCAAATCACAAAGTCTCCTCCCTGTTTGTACTGTAAGGTCAAAACCCTACAGTACTACAGAGAACCCCAACAATCAAATGATCCCCCTCTGAGCAAGCACTAGGCGACTGTGGGGAAGAAAAACTCCCTTTAACAGGAAGAATCTTCCAACGGAACCGGGCTCAGAAGGGGCGGCCATCCGCTGCGACCGGTTGGGGGGATGGAAATCAAAAAGGAGACGAGATGGCGTGAACTACAGCTAAAATTCTGCTTCAAGATGTTAAAAGAAGCAGGGCAGCGGGGGAAGCCAGGATGTCATTTTAATCATCTCTGGCTTTAGTGAACCACCTAAAGGGTTTTCGCAGAGCTTTTCCCACCGCTGAAAAAAACCTGGAAATTTTGGACTTTTTGGGAGGACTGGAGAGGACTCCGAGGAGGATTTTTAGATGCTTTATCAGAGCCTCATCAAAAGACGCATCATTTGCCATCGCAGCCTTTAACACATTGTCTGGGGAGCCAAACTCCTTGATGAGGCATTTGGCTATTTGCTTGATGAACTTTTTCCTGTTATTTGTCAGACTTGTGGCGGACTCTGCGCTGCTGAGTTCAGGCTGCATCAGGTCACTCAGACGGTTGATGACCGCGTCTAGTTCTTTTGTAGTAGATGCGGTCCTGGCAAAAAAGTTTTGAGTTTCACGTTTTGACTTTTTGATGAGTCTCATCATGAGGATAATAGTGAGGTCGTTGCAAAATTTCTCAGCATCAGAAGACGACACTGATACAGAACGCATCTCTGACAGGTCAGAGGAATCCTTGAGAACGCCTGAAACGCTGGCAGAGCATTTTTCTGCGGTCATGCTCCCAGATTTTGGTGTCTGAGGTGTCTGATCAGATACCACAGAGCATTTTTCTGGGGTCATGCTCCCAGATTTTGGTGTCTGGGGTGCCTGATCAGGTACCACAGAGCATTTTTCTGGGGTCATGCTCCCAGATTTTGGTGTCTGAGGTGTCTGATCAGGTACTACAGAGCATTTTTCTGGGGTCATGCTCCCAGATTTTGGTGTCTGGGGTGCCTGATCAGGTACCACAGAGCATTTTTCTGGGGTCATGCTCCCAGATTTTGGTGTCTGAGGTGTCTGATCAGGTACCACAGAGCATTTTTCTGGGGTCATGCTCCCAGATTTTGGTGTCTGGGGTGTCTGATCAAGTACCACAGAACATTTTTCTGGGGTCATGCTCCCAGATTTTGGTGTCTGAGGTGTCTGATCAGGTACTACAGAGCATTTTTCTGGGGTCATGCTCCCAGATTTTGGTGTCTGAGGTGTCTGATCAGGTACCACAGAGCATTTTTCTGGGGTCATGCTCCCAGATTTTGGTGTTACAGGCAATGGAACAGATTCTCTTCCACTGCCATCTGAATCTGTGCTTTCCTTTGTTGGGGTCCTTGTTCTTTTAATAACGTTCTGGATGTCTTCCACAGTGACAGAGACCTTGTCCTCAATCATTTGATCTTGGTCTTCGTTCTCCACCCAGAGTAAAAGGTTTTGCAAAAACTTTTCTACTGCGTCTTCTACGAGGACATAGAGGACTTCGGCAGAAAAGGGACGCTTAGAGCCATGTGCTGGCTGTGGAGTCCTTGAGATGACGGTGTCTGAGAGGGATCTACCCATTAGAGGTTCGGGGATTTGATATAGTCGATCCGTCATAAGTAGATCAAACACTTTTGCCGTTAACTCCACAGTAAAATCTCTGGTTGCCCCACTGTGTCTAATGTTTCCCACTGTTTTGTGGACGAGGAAGAGTTTTTCTTTCTTTGTTAATTTCTCAAATAACTCATTAACGTCTGATCTAATGTCGTCAAAGTCGACTGGAGAAGAACGTATGTAACGAAGCAGTGTGTTCTGTGAAGGGGCTCGATGAGCCTCTGTACTCTGGGACCCTGGGAGGCTGAAAGCCACACTTTTATCCGAGGGCACTGTTTCATACTTATGGAACCTGCAAATGTTTTTTAGACAAACAACAAATTTCCTGTTTGCCTTTATTACTTTTCTCAGCTCTTTTTTCATTTTTTCAAATTGTTTTTTCGCAAACATGGAAAAGCGGTGTTTGCGTGCTTTGAGCCCGGAGTGAGAGGTGGATGGCAAACATCTGGAGAAGAAGTCTCTCAGCTTGTTGATAATTAATCCTGCATGAAAGGCTGGCCTGGGTAAGCTACACCTCTTACAGAGATCTTCGCTGCTTGAATCCGTGTTCCCAAGTATATTATTTACGATGTCAGCTGCAACCACTTCTGCTGGGGTTGGAGCTCGGATACTTTGGCTTTCTGCAGCTGGTTTTATTTCTTCTTGTTTTCTTAGAGCTGATTCGCCCGGGAGCTCAATTTCTTCCTCGTCCTTATCTTTATCTGTCATCTCTCCACGTGAGCTCCTCGATGACAGAATCACAGAAATCTCTGTGATTGCTGATTGCACTGACGTCTTTGAATCAGTACTTTCTGTACCGGAATCAGACCCGCTTGGCACGCACTTGCAGCGCAGCTTACGTGCTACATGCCTTTTAAGGCACGAGGCAGCGTGAGAAACCATGCGGTGCAGCTTTTTAATATTGCTTAATTTCCCGCTAACATAAACAGCGGGGTCTTGCGGGAGATCGGGGCTTTCTCTAATGAGTTTGACTGTTGAGCTGACCTTTTCGGAGATCTCCTCCTCAACCATCCGGGTCAGCTCGTCAGCGCTCTCATGTCGCTGTTCCGGGACGTTAAGAGAGCTGGCGATGGCGACTAAGATCGAGTCTCCGAGGGATGGGCTTATTTTCCCCGCATCGAAAGGCTCCGGATCTTCCATCGTCATGCGATCCTGAATAACAGGAAGGGCATTTTTGAGGATTCTGCTAGAGGCGATCTGAATGATTTCACAAATCATATCAGCGAGCACCGCTCGGACGCCCGAGTCGCATGTGCCATTTTCGATCATGCTCCACTGAACTCCAGAGAGCCTTTCAAAGCACTTGTTGATAGGTGGCATAATCTGGTCTGGTGTGACCACGACTGAATTTTCTTTTTTGCTGCGTGTTGACATGGTTGTATCGCACATTAGATATTCTGGGTTTGAGAGAACAGCTGGATAATTTCCTTGTTTTGGAGAGCGCCGACTGTTGAACATTTGCGAACAGATGAGCAATGAGTAATGTTTCTGTGTGAGAGCCCCTACTTAAGGCTTTCCCTGCCTGTGACGTGCTGACGGATCAAAGCAGAAGCGAATTCCTTTGATCTTCCAGTGACGTAACAAAGAACGCACGCGCACACGGATAGGGCTTTGGAGCGTGATGTCACGGGAGTGGGCGTGAGCGCCGAGGTGCCATTTTAGCAGGCCAAACAAACGGCTAAAGGAGCAAAAGCATTTGCTGTGCCACTATTCTGAGCGCACGTAAAAAAAAATTGAGCGCATGTAAAAAAAGTTTGCAGGTGCAAGTGTTGTATTTTGAGGAGAAATTTATTTTGAGTGAAGAAAAGCTGAATTTGAGTGAACAAAATTCATTCCTGCGTGCAAAAAATGTATTTCAGTGTTTGCTATTATCCACACACACACACACAATAGGAGCCCCTGTCGCTCAGTTTTTGCATTTGCGCTTGCTCGCAATGTGTTCTGCCCGTGTGGCTCAATTCTTTCTCTACACCATTATATTTGTGCCACAAAACCAGCCAATCACAGACTTGGATGCAAAAAAATCTGATTGTAAACGCAATATCCCAGAATCCATTTCGTCCAAAACTCAAAGGAGGCAGTGGCGGAGGAACACAGAGTGACAGAGTTTGAAATATTACTCTTTCTGGGTCACAAAATAAACTTTAAAGATATTTTCATGCGAGAATGGTGCTGTGTAAACTTCTAATATCTGCTCGATTTATCAAGACATCACATATTTGCATAAGTGCTCTAACGTTTTCGGAGATACATTTTCATTCAGGTATTTAGAACTTACCTGAATGAAAATGTCTGGAGCACATTTTTGCAGATAGTGTGTTATTTACCATAAAGTGATGCAGAGTTATTCATACCAGAGTAACCAGAGAGGATCATATGTTTTTAAATATATAACTTTCTACAGGACTGAATATAATATCTTTATGTAAAAGCCTGGAGCCTTTGGGGAGTATCTGAGTATTTATAACATTACACAAACCAAAGGTCTCCATCACAGTGTTCATGAAATGCTGGGTTTATCCATCTCCTGGGGCGGGCCTACGGAGGAGTGCTGAAGATTTCCCTGTGAGGGAGATGCTGGTGAAGATCATGAGTCCTGCTTGATCAATGCAATGAGCTTCAGTCTTCCTGGTGTTTCTTAAATGATGCCTCTTACAGCGGGTCAACAGAACTTATGGCACAGGACAGCTGTGATGAAAGAAAGGGAAGAAGTTTCTCCAAACCTCTGGACCCAGGAAACCCAGTTTGGTCCTGATGGTCTCCCTCACTAGTTTCTCTCCAGGGTGAATGTAGCTGTTGATATAATATGGACTCTATTATTAAATGAAAAGAACAAATTAGACTACACTACTGAAACGTTCTGCTGATGTTTTTAAAGTCTCCATGTTACCAGGCTGTAGAGGGCTCTGAAGATTTAAACAGTTTTAGATCCATTACACTCAGTCTTATGTTAAAATCTCAAAGGACAGCATTATATTTTTGATATTAACAGTAACTCTGGGCCTATGTAGAGTGTGCAGATGATCTCATCGCTGTCTAAAAATGGATAAAAAAACATAAGTGTTGAAGACTATTAAGAGTAGCAGGTGTGTAGCATCGCTAACTAGCTAGCAACAAGCCTTCAACACAGTGTGTATGCTAGCGGCTAATCTAACTAACGAATTAACAACAGAGTGATTTTAGAACTATAAGATGATAAGCTGTGTGTCTTTTTTTATAACAGTGAAAAGTGTAAAAAAAAATGCTGAAATGGTGCTGCGCTCCCACAATGCATTGCGGCGTGACATCACCTACAAAGTCCTATACCGATACTCTGACCAAAAACATAATGTTTCATTGTATTTCATAATACAATATATAATTCTGTTATGTAATTGTAATAATAGAGCTTCATAATGATTACAGGACATCAGACTACTTGTTCTTCTTGCTTAATGATGCAGAATAATCCTATAGAAATAAAAAACCTGAAGTTTTGCGCTATTTGAACCTGTTGCCTGCAGCACTTAAGGACTCCGCAAGAGACGTCTGTTTTGCCCTAGCAGCACCTGTCCCTCTCCTCCTCTTCAGTTTGCTTCAACATAAGCTCATCATATTCTGTGATATGATTTACTCTGATGTGTTTGACGAGGTAAGTGGTGTTACCACAACACCTCACTGTGATGCCCCATGCATCGCAAACCATGTCTTGACTGTTTGTGGAGGTAAAATACGTCCACACATGACTCCGTTTAGGCTCAGTCACTGTTGTGAGTGCGCACGCCAGGGGCTGCGACACATTTACACAGCTGTATTTCACATATGACTATGAAAGGCGTAAGAGGAAGTAGTTCCTTCCCATTTAGACGATCCGAATGATATAGTTTCTTTTCACTGTGTTCCTGTTAATGAAAAACTACAAATTTACCCCAAAGTACTAAAATATTGATATTTTAATATGAGAATAGATTCTAGCAAAGTGAAAGTCTTACAGTTATCACCATTTTCTCCTTCTTAAGGAAATTTTCAATTCTAGAGATTAAAAGTTTCACTCTTCCAATTGTGGATGGTTTGTTTCAGATGTAGCTTTAATGATTTATTATAAACTAGTGCTGTTTAGATTAGAAATCACATTTCTAAATCCCAGAGTTGCTTTAATCTTTGATATCATTGTGATTATAAAAGTAATCAGGAATTTGAAATGTTAATGTGAAATTATTTTGTTCTATGTTTATTGCTTCATTAATTGATAGATTGTGTAATAATGGCAGTTATTAGTAATGCTGGCTCTCTTGCATTGAACTCTTCAGACTGCGACGACGGCCTTGCCAATGTTTTCTCCCTGCAGCATCCCCATAAAAGCAGCCGGCATGTTATCAAAGCCTTTTGTGACGTGCTCCCGACACTGCAGTTTGCCCTGTGGATGCCAATACACAAATCACAAATACAATACATCAAAACAGAAACATGGGGAACTTATGTTTACATCTTTATTTAAAAGAAAGGCTCACACTAACCTCTTTCACCCATGCTAACAGTCTCTTGAGGGTCTCAGGGTGCTTGTGCTCCCACCTATTTTGCAAGAATCCCTCCATCTTCAGCTCCTTAAAGATCATGGTGAAGTAGGGATACGGACCTAAAACACAGATCATTAAAGAGAGAAAAATTTAACCCATCTTTCACTCACAGAAACTACAGTTCATGTCTACAATAACCATCTGTGTGCCTCCACAGCACTTGTGGATCTTTAGCAGTGCAGCTTCTCCCTCTAGTGGAAAAAAACACATTAACTCAGAAGAAGTTGTTGCAGGTGTATTAAATGCATTTTGTGTTCTTCACAGTGATATTTGTGGGCTTTTGGGGTCCAGGCTCCCTCCAGAAAGGTCACTGTTCCCCTTCATTTTAATACCATCTACATACCTTTACACCTGTAATTCAAATGAATTCATAAAGTTTGGTCATGAAAGCTCTGAACACCCCAGTTGGCAACAAGAATGAGATCATTCATCAGCATGCACAGAGCCGACTCACAAATTATAAGTAAAACTTGATCTATACAGCATGTTGTGATATTTTTATTCAAAGGTGCTTCACAACAAAAATGCTAAACATAAAAAACAGAGTCTGGGAGACACTGTTGCAAAAGCTCTGGCTTCTTCAGTTTTCAGCCTTGAACAATGTACAGACAGCACGCCCTGATCACATGACCTCAGGGAGTAGCTGGTTATGTATGTGTCATCCCGGGGCGGGGTGGTTTGTTTTAGGTTTGCCTTTTTTTCGCATGAGATGTAGGGTTTTGTCATTTTTAATCTTTTAATTATATTCTTAAGTGTGATTTTTAGTTCTTATAGCTTATTGCATGCTTTTATTGTGAAACCTGTTTTTAATCTGTTTCCGGGAGTCACCTTACGCCATGGGTAGGCAACTCCAGGCCTCGAGGGCCGGTGTCCTGCAGGTTTTAGATATCATCCTGTGTCAACCCACCTGAATCAAATGATTAGTTCATTACCAGCCTGTGGAGAACTTCAAGACATGTTGAGGAGGTCATTTAGCCATTTAAATCAAATGTGTTGGATCAAGGACACATCTAAAACCTGCAGGACACCGGCACTCGAGGCCTGGAGTTGCCTACCCATGCCTTACACCCATCATCCTCATGTGCGAGAGTTCATGTCCTGGAAGGACTCCGCCCTTGACCAATCAGGGTGAGCTTTTCGGTCACCAAAAACCAATAACAGGGTTTTGAGGGTGCTAGACAGATGTGGCGGTCTGCCTGGTGGTCATGTCTGTGCACTAACCCTGGTTGTTCCCTAGCAGGAACAAAACTCTCAGGAGTTTTTAAAAAAAAAACTTAAGTTAGGGCAGTAAGAAACCTGTCTGGGGTTGGCTGTCATTGTAGGTGGAGATACTTCCACACACAGCTATTCTTCCAAATTTCTTCATCTGCTGCAGGACGACATCTGACGAAGGGCCACCCACCTAAAACCAAGCAGCAGTGTCACTTACATACATCATAACATGTTGTGAGGAATACAGTGTGAATGCAAGAGAAGTGTAGAGCAATGATTAAATATTACATGCAAGCTTGAAACTGCACCACCACTGCTCACGTTTTCAAAGAAGCAATCGTATCCTTCAGGTGAAGCCTTCCTCAGAGCCTCCTCCAGGGAACCCACAGTTTTATAGTTGAAGACCTCATCAAATCCCAGCTCTTTGAGAAAAACCACCTTGGCATCAGAGCCGGCCGAGCCCACCACCTTACAGCCCTTGATCTTGGCGATCTGTCCCACCACGGAGCCCACCGCTCCAGCTGCAGCGTTCACCAGCAGGGTCTCACCCTTCTGGAGTCCCAACACGTCTTCTATCCCATAAACAGCCGTCAGTCTGCAGAGAGACAGAAACAGTACATCCAGCTGTTGCCTCTTTGATTGCCATATTAAATATATTCACAAAAATCACTGCTTACAAACTCTGCTTCAGCTCATTACCAAAACATCTGGAGTTAGCCACTTACGTATATTCTTAAAATAAAACTATTTTCTGCTCATTACTTACTCTGGTGTCTATTACCATGTTTAGCTGACCTCTTAAACACCTTACAAACACTTAAAAGGAAAGTCTTACATCACTAAGATGAATTTCTCAAATGCTTTTAGTTTACTTTTAAGATTCAGCTGATAAAACTTCACATCGATCTATCTGATGGAAAAGTCAGAACATCCTGCCATGATTTAACATCCAATAGAAAATGACTTTGATCCATGCAAGTTATTTAAATCTGTCTTACCCGGGCATCCCGATGGCACCCAGAGCCAGAGACAGGGACACATCTTTAGGCCACTCAGGCAGGATGGGAGTGAGGCCGGTCCCATCACTGATTGTGTGGGTTCTCCACCCGCTATTACTCACAACGTGGCTTCCCACAGGAAACGCTGGATTTTTACTCTGGATCACTCTAAAGGAAAACAACAACATAATATTAAAACAAAAACAAAAAAGCTTTCACCTGTTTTCACTTCAGTCTGTCCTGTCACTGGGATAATTCAGTTTGCGAACAGTCAGAACACAAAATTAATCTGTGCAAATATTAATTTTGGTGGTGGGCGTCTTTGTTTCAAGTTTGTTTTGGTAACTAAGTCTTGAAGTTACCTGGTCATCAGTGTGATTTTGTGCTTTTTCACATTAATCCCGACATTTCAATCAATTTAATCTGCTCCCCAAGCAAGCATAGCAGTAGGAATCTGTGTTTATTTTATTATCTGCATTTCTGAATCCCTGGCATAGAAAAATAATATACACTAAGCAACAAAGTAAAGGTACAGTTGTCTTCTCAGATTCTTCTGTGATTTCAGCTGTTAATCAGGCTAGAAAGTTTCAGCGTTTCTTTTCATGTTCAGCTTGAGACTTCACAGGAACTTTACTTATCAGAGGGTTTATGTCACTGTGTGTATCTTTTACACAATCTCTGGTGTTTAGATTTGACTTTGACTTTGGTTATTAACAGCAGATACAGACTGTGTCAGTAAACGTGCACATCACAGCACATCATTTAAGTTTTCTGTGTGCAGGTGTGTTTCTGTTTCTTACTTGGCCACCTGACCTCCAATCATCACATCTCCCTCCTTCATGTGGGTTTTGCTGTAGGGCCTGTTGGGACCAGTGGTGTGTTACAATATGTATTTATTTCAGGAGCATTAAAATAGTTCAGTAATGAGTGATGCTGCTCTCTGATCACCTCATGTACGGGTCGACACTGAGAAACACAGCTTCCAACAGCACCTCTGCAGACAAAACTAAACTCATTTAAAGTGCTCGATGCTTAATGTTTGACAAAAACTGAAGAAAGTGCTCTCCTGTAGAGAGAAAGAAGAAAGATGTACCTCCATCTTTGGGCTCAGGGAGCTCCTCCACCTTCAGCCCAAAGTCGCTTTTCTTTGGGAAGCCGTCAAAGTGCTTAGTCATTACCCATGACTTAGCTTTGACCATGATTCTTCTTTTTTATGGCAGCTGTAAAGAAATATTGCCCGTCACTGTTATCAACAGACATGAAAGTGCTGAGTCATTCAGCGCTGTGCAAAGTAGAGCTGAATAAAACCTGAAGTGTGACGTTCACTCTGTGACGTTTAGCTGTGGTGAGCATCAAACAACACAAATCATTTTCTAGTTTAGAGTTGATGAGTGACCTAGCTGTGGTTATAAGAACAATTCAAATGAAATGCAGACATCTTTATCACACAAACATTCACACACAAGTTCTTTGAGTGCTGGGAGTAGAAAGAGGGTCGTGTCCATTCACATACAAGTATGCACACTTAAAAACAGGAAGGATCTTTCTTTCCCAAGAAACGAAGAAAAAAGGGGAAGTATAAAGTTTAATGCGTTTGAGTTTCAGACTTTACAACCACAGTGAATGTATACTTTCTTTGTGTTTTAATTAAACAACGGCGAAACACAATACAATGGGCCATTAAACTGTCGTATCAAATATTTTATTGTCGGTAGCGAGATAATGGCTTAGGCAAAGGCTTAAAAGTGATAACTAATCTCTGCGTCTGTTTGCTACTTCTCTCCAGCGTCACCTGATCCAGGAAAATAGTATTTAATCCATTTCACTAACAGCTCTCTACCTTCTATAGCTGTAACTCACCAGTCGCCTCTCTTCCCACAGAAATAGTAGAAGGTGTGGGGTCCGTGTAGGTGGAAGTGGGCAGAGACGGGTTTGTGAAAGCTTAAAAGAAGACATGGCAGGAGACGTCCTTTTATTCCTAAATCTGATTGGCTAAAAGTATTGTGCACACCTTCTGAGCTGTGAGAGAGGGTACCCTGCCAATAAGGTTCAAGATATTTACTTTACCTTTTACATACTGTTCGGGTTAAATTTGAGCCATTTTTGAAATTTGACAGCAGTAAAAAATAGTTTAATTTTTTTATTCTGAAATTTTATGACCTTTCCTAAAGTACCAAAAGACACAAAAACACATTTTTTCATAGACATTCAGTGTGTTCTAGAATCAAATTTGACCTGTAGCTATTTATGTATCTATTCAGGTCAAACACATGGAGCTACCCACTGTGGCGACTCCTTGTTAATAAGGAAGCCGATAAAAGCAGCTTTAAATCCTTTACTTAAAAACAAAACAAAACTCTGTTCTTGCCAAGTTTTGAAGTCTGTAAATCTAAATCTTCTAGTTCTAAACCACATTTTATTGTTTTCAATAACAACAAAAAAATGAAATATATATCCGAGGTTTGACTTTTAATGCTCAGGGTCCGTTTTTTTTCCTGACAAAGATATCTCGCTTAAACCCTGTGCCAGTTACCAAGGTAACACAATCTGTGATCTTAACCTGCTCTCTGGCAGGTTTTCTTCAACAAACTCTCCCCTCCACCTTCAGTCAATTTCAGTTTATGCCGCTAATGTCAGAGCACATATCAGAGCGCATTAATATGCAAAAGCTTTTGCTGAAATCCCAGATGGAAACATAAAAACGAACAAAGTTTCTCCAGCTTTCTGGATGGCAAGCAAGCCGTCAGTTTGGTAGCCAGTTTCACTGCACTGGTTGAAGACTAACTTTAAAGAGAAGTGTTGGTTACATGCTCTCAATAGATTTAAAAGTAGAATAGGAGGCAGAGCCTTCAGCTTTCAGGCCCCTCTTCTGTGGAAGCAGCTCCCAGTTTGGATTCAGGAGACAGACACTATCTCTACCATCAAGATTAGACTTAAAACTTTCTTTTTTGATAAAACATACAGTTAGTCCTGGATCAGCTGACCCTGAATCCTCTGTTAGTTACGCTGCAATTCGTCAAGGCCGCTGGGGGATTTTGTCAGGAGCTGAGTCTGTGACCCAGCGTTTTGTGTTTATTTTTGTATTTGTGATTTCTTATATTATATTGAAAGGATGTTAAGTTCTAGTATTATTATTAGTTTGACTCATATAATACTCAATAAGACTCAAGAAGAAGTTTATTGTCATTTCGTATGGTGTTACCCAGCCTGAAACAAAATACTGTTTCTCACCAGCCTCTACAGTCCAATAAAAAATGCAGTTTAAAAAGAATATGTTTAAAAAGAGCAGTAAAAAGGCAGTAATGAATTGCAACAATAGTTATGGATAAATAACATAAAATCTCAATTCTAAAACAAACTCAAGTCACATTCATTCAGGCGGATAGCACCCTAACCCTAACCCAGTTTCACGGAAGGGGATGATTCAATTAGGCCGTGTGTATATCTGGGGAGTGTATTGTATGTGTGTACGTGTGTGTGCGTGTGTAGGTAGGGGGCATTACAGTCCGTTTGTGGACATCACAGTGTAGCTGTGTGAATGGCCGTGTGGGTGGGATGGGGGCAGAGTCCGTTTATCATTCTCACGGCTTGTGCAAAGAACCCTTCCAGCATCCTGGTGGTTCTGCAGCTGATGCTCCTGTACCTCTTGCCAGACAGCAGGAGGGAGAACAGGCCATGCGAGGGGTGGTGGGGGTCTCTGATGATGGAGATAGCTATGCGTATGCAGCACTGTTTGTAGATCTCCTCCAGAGATGAGAGAGGGGCACCAACAATCCTCATGGCAGTCTTAACAATCCTATTAAGTTGACGCTTCTTGTAGGACTTGCAGCTGCCAAACCAAGCTGTAAAACTTTGTGTCAGGGTGTTTTCAGTGGTGCCTCTGTAAAAAGTTGTGTGGTGAAGTGTGGAGAGTCCTGCTTTTCTGAGTCTCCTGAGGGAGTGGAGACGCTTTTGTGCTTTTTTGATAATTGCTGTGGTGTTAATGGACAACGACAGGTCATCAGCAAGGTGTACACCCAGGAACTTAACACTGCTGACCCTCTCCACAGCGGCACCATCTATGGTGAGGTCAGTGTGGTGATCTCTGCCAGCCTTTCTGAAATCGATCACTATCTCTTTTGTTTTGTCCACATTGATGGTGAGATTGTGGGATCTACACCACACTTCAAGCTGCTCCACTTCCATCCTATAGGCAGACTCGTCGTTGTCAGTAATGAGACCAACCACAGTTGTGTCGTCTGCGAACTTCACAATGTGGTTAATGCTGAATCTGGCCGTACAGTCATGAGTGAGCAGGCTGAACAGCAGCGGGCTCAGGACACACCCCTGAGGAGAGCCTGTGCTCACTAAGATGGTCTTACATGTTTGGCTGCCCACCTCGACTGTCTGTTGCCACTTTGTCAGGAAGCTGAAAACCGAGTTGCAGGTTGCCAGGTCCACGCTTAATAGCATCAGCTTTTTCACCAACTGCTGTGGAATGATCATGTTAAAATCTGAGCTAAAGTCGATGAAAAGGTGTGACAGCATAACATGGAGTGTGGTGCAGATAGCATCCTCTGTAGATCGGATGGTTCGGTATGCAAACCGAAGGGGATCCAGGTCTGTTGGGAGACTATTCTTGATGTGCTTCAAGACCAGCCACTTGAAGCATTTACTCACAATTGGTGTGAGGGCCACAGGCCGGAAGTCATTTAAGCATGCCAGGTTGACTTTCTTTGGGACTGTTATTATGGTGGCACTCTTAAGGCAAGCTGGCACAACTCACTGTCTGAGCAAAATGTTGAGGAGGTCTGCAAAGACGTCTTTCAACTGCTCTGCACAGGCCTTTAAAACACATCCAGGGATGTTATCTGGTCCCGCTGCTTTACGTGGGTTGACACTGGCAAAGGCCTTCCTCACCTCAGCTGTAGACAGCTGAAAAATCTGGTCACCTGATGGCAGTGGGAGTGCTTGTGCCTGGGTGGTAGTGTTAGCCTCAAACGTGCATAAAAATTGTTCAGCTCGTCTGGTGGAGAACGATCGTTCCGCCTTAATGTCAGGGGAGGGGGCTTGTAGTCCATAATGTGTTGGAAGCCCTGCCACAGCCGTTGTGCGTCTTTGTCGCCTGAAGTGGCCGTCCAGTTTTTGTGCATACAGCCTCTTCGCTTCTTTAATCCCCTTTGACAGGTTCTTCCTTGCTAGACTATAAGCTGCAGTATTCCCAGATTTCAAGGCTTTGTTCTGAGTCCTCAGCAAAGAACGAACCTCCCCGGTTAGCCATGGTTTTTAGTTGGCTTGTTTCTTGATGGTTTTGACCACTGTCACATCATCTATACACTTATTGATGTAGTCGATGACAGACAGTATTCCTTGAGGTCAGTGATGTTGTTATATGTTGCAGCCTTTCTAAAGATTTCCCACTGGGTGGTCGCAAAACAGTCTGTGCAGAATTTGCTTCTGGTGGCCGAATTCTAACTTCTCTTGTCTTTGGCTTGTCCTACTGCACTCTGGGTTTGTAAGCTGGTGTGAGTATAACGGCCAAGTGGTCAGAGTTACCAACATGGGGGAGGACAGTAGCTCTGTAAGAATGCTTGATGTTTGTATACACTTTGTCTAGTTTATTCTCTCCCCTGGTTGCAATGTTCACATGTTGGTAGAATTTGTGCAGAACAGATGTAAGACTCGCCTGGTTGAAATCTCCTGCTGTTACGAAGAAGGCATCAAGATGATCCTTCTGCTGCTCACTGATGTTGTTGTAGAGCTCTGTCACGGCCGCCTTCACATTAGCATTCGGTGGTACGTAGACAGCTATAATAATAACTTCCGTCAGCAGTCAGTGTAGAATGACCGGCATTTCACAGTTAAGGCCTCTAGATGCAGCGAGCAGTGAGTAGACACCACCACGGCATCCTGGCGCCACGAGTCATTTGTGTAAACAACTAGCCCGCCGCATCTCAGTAGATGTTTCTCGTAGCGAGAGATATGGTTATGAGTATTCCGAGAGAATCGTAATTCTAAAAGACACTGCCGCTCATACACACACTTCTCTTTCACACAGTTTACATTCACACTACTAGTACTAATACTGCCAATATTACACAATTGCATTGTTTCGTTGAAAGGAGAAGCTGCTGCAAGCTTCGGTCGAGCCGCCATGTTTGAGCCTTGAGTTTTAAGTCTAGTTTAGGTTCTTCTATGTCTCCTTAGTTATAAGCCTTTTCTTGTCCTCTATGTAGTATGTCATGTATTTCTTGTCTGCATGTTACATGTTGTCTAGCTTGTCGTCTACATCTCTCAGTGTTTCCTGTTTTATTTTGAAGAGTCAGGTGTCTCTCTGGCCCTTTCTCAATTCTCAAGTACGCGAGTACAGACTCGAGATTTGTATAATTGGAACACCAGCGTACTTGATGATGTCACAGGTCTGGAGTTTTTACTGCCGTCCCCTCTTAATTTAACTGTGAGTAATATGTTATGAAGCTTAACTTTAATCACAGCCAAACCGGTTTATTCAGGAACAAATAAAACACTTAAATAAACTAAACATTAATATGTGCCGGGAGTCCGCTGTTCTCGCCGGCTCTAATAATCCTCGACCTCGCTGTCTGCTATGGAGCTGGCGGGTCACAGACGTCTCCGAAAACGTCGGAGCACGTTTGGAAATATATGATATCTTGATAAATCGAGCAGATATTTGAAGTTTACACAGCTACATTCTCGCTTGAAAATAACTTAAAAGTTTATTTTGTGACCCAGAAAGAGGAATATTTAAAAGTTTTTAGCCCCGCTCGTCCGCCATTGCCGCGTTTGAGTTTTGGACGAAATGCATTCTGGGATATTTAGCTGTACCAAGTCCACACAAGTCACCACTGATGCATGCTCGATACGGGTGGAACGAGAACACATGCGGGACTTTTTCGCGTTCTCGGCTTGATGCATACTTCGCTTTGGAACAGTACTTGGTCTCCGACTGAATACGTATCACGAGTACACGAGAACGCAAGTACGCATATTAAGAAAGGCCGCATGTTCAGTGTGTTTTGTTTTACTTCCCCTAAAGTGTCATTATGTTCATTTGTGTCAGCTGTTTCCTCATGTGTTTCCACTTCCCCTGATCACGTCCTGTGTGTATTTAGTTTACGAGTGTTCATGTTGAGTCACAGCGTTTTCGCTGCGGCTCCGACTTTTTTTTTCCTCCTTGTTTATGGGTCCATGATCCTGCTCAGTTTCATGTTCATATCTTGGTTTTCATAGTTGGTCATAGTTTTTGAGTTTAGTTTTTGTACTACTTGCTTTCGCTTTTTTTTTTTTTTTTGTATTCTTGTCGAATAAATATTTAAACCAAAACCAGCCTATAATAAACAGCTCGCTTTTGTTTAAACCCTTTTTTCATCTCCCTCTGTGTCAGCGCTTGGGTCCTTTTCTTCACTCTACACGCAGTCAGCAACAGATTCCCATGATGGACTGAGTGTTTCCTTTTTTTTTTTTTTTTTAAATACACCTTTGCATTTCATCATTATTTATTATTAATCACTGGCTCTCTTCACAGGGTGTCTTTTGTCCAGTCTTCCTCTCATCACCCCTAACTGGCAGGGACAGATGGTCGCTCCTTTCTGTACCTGGTTTGGCCAGTGGTTCCTTCCTGTTAAGAGGGAGTTTTCCTTCCCACTGTCACCCAAGTGCTCGCTCATCTGATTAAGGGTTTCTCTGTATTATTGTAGTCTTTATGTAACGCAAAGTTAGATAAGGGCTAGTTTTATTGCAATTGGTGAGTTTACTGACTGACGCGCAGAAGAAATAGTTCTGTATGGAGCCTAGATGGTGTGAATGACGAGACCAGAGACTGCAAATTCTTGTTCAGGAAAACCCCAAAATATATTGAATAAATGGGGAAAAGGAACAAAATAATAAATACAAAACACAAAATAAATGTACCACAATTAATTAAGAAATTAATGTTGTGATTCTCTGTGCAAGAGTCCTTTTGGTCCTTTTTTTTGAAGTTTCTTTTAAAGTTCAATTTTAAGGAATTCCTCCTTAGGGTCCAGCTTCATGTAATGGGCAAAATAGGTCCGTAATCCAAAGACGGCAAAATGGGTGTAAAGAGGGGAAAAGAATGGTCCTACCGGCTCGCCACTTCAATATGAAGATGATCAATTCAGTGTGGAGAAAAAAAAAACCCTGACCTGTAGGCCAGAAAAATGTCAATTAGCACATCAAGTTCAACAAATCATTTTTTCTGTAATTCTGTGCAACAATGTGAATCATCATCATATTTCACAAAGGTACAATGGTTAAATTATTAATCATTTTGGCTACGTAGCATAATCTATACATTCCAGTAGCGTTCACTACAATTACAAAAACGACAATAAAGAAAAACAACTGTCTAACAGACAGCATAGCCGAATTTAAGGCAACACATAACAATAATCAGTCAATTGAACTGTGTTTCAAAGGAAGCCCATTTAAGTGCTTAAATAAATGAAAGTGTTCAAAAACAGCAGTTTTCGAACCGGAGTTCTGCTCGCGGTGGGAACGCACCAAATGAAGTAGTTTTAATCGCGGAAACGATCGACTCGTTACTGACAACTAAAACGTTGTTTTTGGTAGATATTAAGGACACTCACT
Organism: Neolamprologus brichardi; assembly: GCF_056152115.1. NCBI lineage: Eukaryota > Metazoa > Chordata > Actinopteri > Cichliformes > Cichlidae > Neolamprologus > Neolamprologus brichardi. The sequence continues at coordinate 32,032,457 of NC_142106.1, read as the reverse complement.
GCTGAGGTGATAAGCTTTTATAGACGAACTGAGGGAAGAAACCGCTTATTTTCTTTTTTACAACGCCGTTAGCTTACAACCACAGCAGGAGTCGAACCCGGAAGTATCCCTCCACAGCCGGTTTTCATCCTTGCCGCGACGTGGGAGGAGCAAATCAGGAGAGGGACCTCAAATCAGCTGACGTGGGTCATGTTACAGTGCGTAGTTGATTTCGGTTATATTTACCTTAAAATATAAAGCATCTTGGGGTAACTGTTGTTGTGAAGAGTCTGATATAAATACCACTGAATAAAAGTAGGATGGGATCTGGCACTTTTATGTTGAAATGTGCAATAGATGTTTTAAAGCTTGAAATTTGAACCTCAACATATTTTCTGCTGCAAATCACCAAAATCAAGCTTTAAAGTTATTACATAGTTTGGAATTTTATGGGGAATAAGTTCCTAAGATAATCAGCCAAAATGTATTGAGATGCAAGTGATTTTTGGGGGACACTGTAAATTAAATATTTTGCTGTACTTTGTTGATGGTCCTGACTCAGCCTCCCCCAGTCCCAAGAAGCAGAACCTACAAACATCAGATTCATACTGTATAGCAAACTACAGCATGAAGCCACAGAATTGTTGTTTCACAAGGAAAAAAACCAAACAAAGAAAAAACAAAACAACAACTTTATACACAGAAAGGTTTCCAGTAAACACAAAGCATGCAGTTAATCATTCTGCAGTAAATAATGTGTACACGTACCAGCCACAGATCTTCAGTGATCGTAACAGAATGATGTCCTTTGACCAATTTCCTTTTTCTTGAGTAAAATTTCATTCAGGTTTCAGTCTATGAATGGTGAAGCTACACACACCGTCTAAATGTTAAATACAATCACAATTTCAATGTAATATTTCAGATTTAACTAACAATTTGTTATGAACGACTGATTTCTGACTAGAAATCACATTTCTTTGAATGACTTAAGTGTACCAGAGTTGCTTAACTGCTGTTTCGATGAGTACCAATACACTAAAAAAACAAAACAAAACAAGAAAAACAAGTGAAATGTTAATGTGAAATGATTCGGTTATGGTGATTGCTCGATTCTTCATTAATTCACAGATTGTGTAATATTGGCAGTTATTAGTAATGCTGGCTCTCTTGCATTGAACTCTTCAGACTGCGACGACGGCCTTGCCGATGTTTTCTCCCCGCATCATCCCCATAAAAGCAGCTGGCATGTTTTCAAAGCCTTTTGTGACGTGTTCCCGACACTGCAGTTTGCCCTGTGGACGCACAATACACACATCACAAATACAATACATCAAAACAGAAACACGGGGAACTGATGTTTACATCTTTACTTAAAGGAAAGGCTCACACTAACCTCTTTCACCCATGCTAACAGTCTCTTGAGGGTTTCAGGGTGCTTGTGCTGCCTGCTGCTTTGCATAAATCCCTCCATCTTCAGCTCCTTTATGATCATAGTGAAGTAGGGATACGGACCTAAAACACAGATCATTAAAGAGAGAAAAATATAAAACATATTTCACAGCAAGGAAACTACAATCCATATCTAAAATAACTCTGTCTGTCTCCACAGCTTTTAAAGCACACTTCAGTAGTGCAATGTCTCCCTCTAGTGGAAAACAACAATAATACATGAGAAATTTTAATGGGTGTATTAACTGCATTTCTCATTATAAGAAGGAATTAAGTTAATTGATGAAAGCATTAGAATCTATTTGTTTTTAGAAAACATGACATTGTTAACTGTCTCATAAAAAAAAATGAATACCACAATGACAGAGTTTCTACAACTCTCTAAAAAATGATGCCTGCTATCCTCACCTGTCTGCGGTGTGCTGTCATTGTAGGTGGAGATACTTCCACACACAGCTATTCTTCCACAGTTCTTCATCTGCTCCAGGGCAACAGTTGCAAAAGAACCTCCCACCTAAAAACAACAACAAAAATAAACAAACAAACAAACAAAAACAAATTAAAGCTGCAAGCAGCGTTATGAGGGCCCTCGCACCCCGTTGCGTCGAGCCACGCCCAACACCTACACCCAGCATTTTCAATCTGATGTGACATTGATCGAAGTCATGCGGAGAACCACCAGCTAAAATTTCCTCCCGTTCAATGATGATTATCGTCGTCCCATTAGGTGGCGCTCTAACCATTACTGACAAATCGCATATCAAACATTTCCGAACTTGACTTTCGACTCATGCCCGCAAAGTTTGGGAGAGACTGGACATTTTACGTTTAGGGAAACGGGGTGGTCATGGCGGCACGTGGAGTTTCAATCACTTGCCAAAAAGTGGTAATCTGCTGTCACTCAAAAACAGAAAGCTTTGCAATTTAACATCACAAATGCTCACATTTTCAAACAAGCAGTCGTATCCTTCAGGTGAAGCCTTCCTCAGAGCCTCCTCCAGGGAACCCACAGTTTTGTAGTTGAAGGCCTCATCAAATCCCAGCTCTTTGAGAAAAACCACTTTGGCATCAGAGCCTGTCGAGCCCACCACCTTACAGCCCTTGATCTTGGCGATCTGTCCCACCACGGAGCCCACCGCTCCAGCTGCAGCGTTCACCAGCAGGGTCTCACCCTCCTTTAGACCCAACACGTCTTCTATCCCATAAACAGCCGTCAGTCTGCAGAGAGACAGAAACAGTAAATCCAGCTGTTGCCTCTTTGATTGCCATATTAATTATATCCACAAAAATCACTGCTTAGAAACTCTGCTTTAGCTCATCAACAGGAGAAAACATCTGGGGTTTGTCCACCTACTGTCTTAAAAGAAGACTATTTTATGTAAATATTTCTCTATAAAATCACTCACATCTTACTGTTACTTGTTTTTTGATTTTTAATGCTTTTATTTGGTTGCAATTTTCAACCTAATAACTGCTGGAAGAGTCTGAACATCCTGCCATGATTTAACATCCAATAGAAAGTGACTTTGATCCATGCAGGTTACTTAAATCTGTCTTACCCAGGCATCCCGATGGCACCCAGAGCCAGAGACAGGGACACATCTTTAGGCCACTCAGGCAGGATGGGAGTGAGGCCGGTCCCATCACTGATTGTGTGGGTTCTCCACCCACTGTTACTCACAATGTGGCTTCCCACAGGAAATGCTGGATTTTTACTCTGGATCACTCTAAAGGAAAACAACAACATAATAATCACATTAAAAAGCTTCTCATTGAGATGATAATTTGATAATGCTAGTAGCTGAAAACGCAAAATTAAACTGTAGAATACAGTTAAAGATTATAAGTCTAGAGGTTTATCAGGTATTAGGTACTCAAATACCAGACTGAGCACTGATAAGCACCTGTACAATTGGTATGTGTATTTCTGCAATATTAGTTCATGTCATCACATGTTAGCCTTTCCTCTGTGTGACATTGCTTTGTGTGGAAAACTTTGACTGCCGAAGCAGATGTGTTCTCAGTGCTACAAACTGTTCCTACAAATTAAAGGAAATGTCTGACATGTGGGTTTGAAACAGATTCTCTTCGAGGTTGAATAGAAAGTAATTTATTGTGCATGTTTGTCAACAAAAAACATTTCCACTGGAACAGATCGGACATCTGAACAGTCTCAACATCTGTTTTTACTCTCGAGTCCGTGAGGAATGACACAAAGTCTTTGGTCATTAGCAGCAGATGAAGGCCGCGTTCTTTTTCAGTAAACATCAGGCATGCACATCACTGAGGATAAAAGCTTTCCCCGTGTGCTGGACTGTTTGTGTTTCTTACTTGGCCACCTGAGTTCCAATCATCACATCTCCTTCCTTCATGCTAACTCTGCTGAACGGCCTGATGAGACAAGCAGTGTGTTACAATACAGTCGAATACATTTTGAAATATATTTTCATCTGTATAAAAATGAGCTAAACGTAGCATTGCTATGAAAATGATTCAGTGTATGTGGTTCTGCTCTCTACTCACCTCATGTACGGGTCGACACTGAGAAACACAGCTTCCAGAAGCACCTCTGAAAACATAGGTACACACATTTATTTGACAAAATAAATATGTGTGTTGTTTGTGTGTGTCTGTGTGTATGGGTGGGCGGGGGGCTTTTCTGTCCTATCAGAGAGAAAAAAACAACAACAAAGTCCTACCTCCATCTTTGGGCTCAGGGAGCTCCTCCACCTTCAGCTCAAAGTCACTGTTTTTTGGGAAGCCGTCAAAGTGTTTAGTCATTACCCAGAACTTGGCTTGAACCATGATTCTTCTCTTGTATGGCAGCAGATATAGCTTTTAACTGCTTCTGTAAACATAAGAAGACATGAGAAAATCATCACCAGCCTTTTCACCACTCACAGGAAAGGCTGGAGGGTACTTTCTCTGACAGATCTTAGAAAAAAAATCAAGCTTTTAAACAGCAGTTATTAAATATTTTTCCTAAGTTCCTAAGATAATCAGCCAAAATCCATTGAGATGTGAGAGATTTTAGGGACACTGTGTAAATTAAATATTTCGCTGTACTTTGTTGATGGTCCTGACTCCCAGCCTGCTGCAGAGCCTTGCCCAGCTCAGAAGATGGGTTTGTGATTAAAATTTGAGTTGTAATTTATTGATTACTTTAATACTTTAAGACTAAGTGCAATACTCTTTTTATGACAAAGTTGTATTTTTACTCAGTTGTATATAGCATTTGTATTCTATTTTTATCTTATTGTATATAGTATCTTATTCTATTCCAGTGTTCTCTAATTTTTGCTATATAACTTTGCACTGTCCACTTTCTGCTGTAACAAAACAAATTTCCCTCGTGTGGGACAAATAAGGGTTATCTTATCTTACAAACGGAAAGAAATGTTCAAACAACTATACTTTAGTGAGCGGCTCCCTGACACGCCTCCTTATGTTACTGTTTCTTTGCAGCAAAAGCTTCAATGGTTGTAATTCGTTCACCATCCAAGTTTTCTGCTTGCCTGTGCAGAGATGAACTGTACACATACTGCAAAATCATATTTCAACAAGCTGGGAAAGGGGGGAGGGTGGCGAGGACGAAGAGCTTGTATCTCCAAATCTGATTGGCTTAAAGTTTTGCGCCGCCTCTGACGCTAGTCAACGCGCGCTCTGCATGGATGTTTTGCCGCGAAAAAGCACGACTTGTTTATCTTTTTGGCGCCAAACGACTCGCTGACAGCCAATCCTTCTTCAGTGAAAATTGTATATTACCATACTTCAGACATAGTTTGTCACAAGAAACCCCCCCCCCCCCCCCCAAAAAAAAACAGCTTTAAAAAAAAAAATAATAATAATAATCCACAGACAGGTTTTCAGTAAAAAAACACAAAGCATGTGGCTCTGATGATTTTTAAATATTTTATTTCACTTGGTATAAATGATCATTATTACTATTATTATGACTGTTATAGCTAAATTATTTACAAAAATTCTAACAAAAGAATTTCTCAAGTATGGGACAAAGCGTCTTTTATTATCTCATAACACCTGTTTCTTCTTCTGACCATAAAGTATCTGACTATAAACTATCTGATACGGTCACTATCGGATTATAATTTCTCAGATATTGATATGGGAGAAGTAATTCATTTGGAATGCACAATTTCTTAGCATGCTCAAAAACACACATGTACAGTCATACTCACACACAAAACAAAGCAGGAAGCGTATCCTGCGGTTTTCAGTCTTCATAGACTTATAAATGAACTATTTTGTCTCATACATGTACTTCGTAAAACCCACTACAGCGTCCATGTTCTTTGGCAAATAATACTGACGCAGACTACAACACATGACTATGGGCAGTAAGTAATCAACTAAAAGCAAACTTAAAAGTGAGTTGCAATTCCCTCCTGTAGCCTGCTACACTTCCTAAGTTCGCCTCTTCTACTAAAACAGTACAGCTGAGTAAATCCTATTATTCCACAAATAACGATATAAACTGGAGCCTTGCCTTACCGATGAAGTGTGTAGTGGTGTGTCCTGTGTGTCGAAGCTTCGATACCTGTGTGTCGGGTAATCTCGGGGAAGTTTTTGTGAAGTGCGTCTCGAGGCTTGCTTTGATTACGTATGCAGTGACATTCGAGGCCTCGCGGGCAGTCCGTACCACGTGACTGATTCAGGAACTGGCTCGCCGGTTCGCGCCAGATTCGAAATAAAATGGGCAGCAAAACACAGCTGATTCCCCATCACACTGTTGTGGAATTGGATTATGTACGTGCTACATAGTTTCTTGAGCATTTCTTCTTCGATGGAACCAGCAAGGAAGAGAATTTTTTTTAAATCTCATCTCTTCTAATAAAGTATGCATACAGTAATAAATATCACGAATGATAAGTACCATAATATAAATAAACAACACTACAGATCCTATAATCTGATTTCTGTCTTTTAGGTTTTTTTAAAAAGTGAAGCGCCACACACTAGTTTGTGTCATTATCCAGATGTACATAAGCATGATTACACAGTTACACAATCATACCAAAACTCTGTCCTGATAGTTTCCACTTTCTCTTTTGTATCAGACATACTGAGACAATGTTTGGGATAAATAACCATGAAAACAATTTATTTATTCAGTTTAGAGGTTTACACATCACATCATTATAATCAAAGAGCCTGTTTCACATATATATATATGTATATATATATATATATATATGTATATATATATATATATATATATATATATATATATATATATATATATATATATATGTATATATATATATATATGTTGTGAGGAATTAGAGATATATCTTGCTGCTATTGTTAATAATCATCATCATTACCATTGCATTAATAATACAATATGCACTATTGATATTGCATTCAGATGTTTAAACATATTGGTACCCAATTAGCCTTTATTACAAGTGCAGTTATAACCACTCTAAACTGTTGAGTTAAATCAATAATCTTAAATGCTTTTGAATGCTTGTTATAATCTGAAATGTGTACATGCTGGCCTTCTGTCTGGTAGAAAAGGTTACAAGTTTCAGCTGGTGAGGTCGAGCCACATACACACACACACAGTAGACTTTATCTCATTTATAGGAGAGAGGTTAATCATGTTTGCTTGTAACTCTAAAATTGTCTCTGTAAAAGAGGAACAGTTTCTAGCTGTCTTTGCAAAAAGAGGAACAGTTTCTTGCAGGGTGTGGGTCTGGTTTTCCAGACAAGAAGTGAAAGTAGGCTGACAGGAAGCATCTGCTGTGGAGATGGAGACAATGTTATTTTAAACTGTGTTAAGTCATTGTGGTTTTGAAACCTATGTATGAACTGTATCTGAGTGACGTTTAAGGGGCGTAGTAAATTTAAGCCCTGAAAGGTATAAAACACCTGCTTATGCTATGTAAGTTGGGGATCGGCGCTGTCTGCGTACAGCGGCGGTCTTCCCACGCGTGTCATTAAAATCATCGTTTGACTCCACCCGGCCGGATCAGTGTTGTTATTATGAAAGTTGATTACCTCCTCTACCCCTCCTCAATATTTGAACCCAACAACATATATATATATACATATACATATACATATAGAGGGGGGGGGGGGGGGGGGTGTTCGCTCAGGGCACCAAACAGGCTAGGACTGCCACTGAAAGAGCAGATAGGTTGGCTAAGCAGATGTTAAAAAAGTCGATATAGATGTACAGATATCACTGTCAAAATCTGAAGGGAAAAGTATAGTTTGGACAGAAAGTAAGAACTGGCAAATGGCATGGGATAATGAAACAAAAGGGAGACATTTATATAGGGTACAAAACAAAATAGAAGTTAAGAGGAGTAGTGGATTAAATAGACAGGAGGAGGTTATTATAAGTAGAATATGAACAGGTCATTGCTTTCTAAATGGTACTCTTTTTAGGATAGGGAAACATCCGACAGGGTTGTGTGATTGGTGTAATGCTATGGAGACGGTTGAACATTATTAGTTGTAGGAAGTATGTAAGTCACAGGAGGGTGATGAGGGTTGAAATGAGTGGTGGAATGGAACTTAGGTTTGAAAAAGTGGTCAATCAGTTAACTCATGGTGGAGGCAAAGGGGTGGTTTTTCGTTTTTTTAAGAAATACTCCTCTCATTGAGAGGATCTGAGGACTCGGAAGTGAAGTAAGAATTAAAGCCAGGAGATGGCAGTAGGGCAACATCTTTGGATGCAAGCTGCCGTTAAACATGAAAGAAGAAGAAGAAGAATTGTCAAGAATTTTATAGTAGATTGGAAGGCAAGTACAGTGGCTATGTGCAGGTGTACATAGATGGATCGAAAGATCCAGATAGTGAAGCAACTGGTTTGGCAGTGGTAGTTCCGGAATTAAATATCAAGTTTGGGAAGAGAACATAAAACTTTTTGAGTGTGTATGCAGTAGAGCTGTATGCCATATTGATGGCCTTGGAATGGGTGGAAGGCAGCCGAGTTCCAAAAGTAATAATATGCACTGATTCATTGTCAGCTGTGTTAATTATAGAAAATGGGAATACAAGTAGTAATCAGACCATTCTGTATGAAGTTATGTTTGCTCACCATAGAGTGTGTGAGCAGGGCAAAAGTGTAGTAATAATGTGGACACCAGCTCATATAGGCATTGTGGGGAATGAAAGAGCAGATAGAATGGCTAAGGAAGTTGTTAAAAGAGTAGACATGCTGCTGCCGCGGAGCCTGGGACGGTCTGCTTGCCTCCACCCTGGAGGGAAGGGTAACATCTCTTGGGTCTGGGTGCCATTTCCCCCTCTGGGGGCGAGGGTACCTGGACCCGGGGTATAGAGTATGTTTGGGGAGTGTGATTGTGTGTACATGTCCATTTATGTCAATCCTTACGTTGGGTGAGTGCTGAGTGTTTGTATATGTGTGCATGAGGGTGGGAATGCATGTCTGTGTCTGTGTGTGCCTGTTTGTCTGTGTCTATATGTCAGGTCGGGTCTTAGACTCCACCTCTCTGGGAACTCCCAGGCCCTCCAAGTGTGGAGGCCTATCTCCCCTCACCACACTCCCTGCTGGTGACTGATGCCCTCAGGGGTCGGTGCGTTGGTGGTTCTTGGTGTCCGGGGCTGGGCGCTCAGGTATGTACCAGCTCACTCCCGGTGGCTAATTGGCGGGGCCTGGTGCCTGTAACTTGGTCAGGCCTCTTCCGGGGGGCCCTCAGGCCTCCGGCCTCTGGGCCTGCAGCTCGGTTCACTCTGGCACAGCTGGCTGCCGGCGGAGCCGGCGGGCACGCCAGTGCAGCCCCCTCTAGCTTCTGCTCGGTGGCTACTGGGTGACCCCTCGTCTGGGGATCCTCAGCCCTTCCCATGAAGGTGGCACGGATGCCCCTCCGGTGGTCCTCCTTGGGCTCTCGCACTCTGGGGCCTCTGGATGTCTGGGGCCTGGATCTCCTCCATGCCTGCTTCATGCCCTGGGGGACAGGGCTATGGCTCTCTACATCCTTTTGCAGACCATTACATGGGGAAACCATTTGAATACAAGCGCGCTGATCCACACAGGTGTGCACACGGGTGTTCACTGTTCGTAGACTTAAATCACACCTTTCTTGGCTGCTACTTCAAAGCACATTGTGCGCTGTCTGTCCTGCGTGCTGCACAACAACATTCAATATTTAGTATTTACTGCTGTTTACACTTAGCTAGATTAATGCGATGGTGTTGTGTTTAGCATGTTGCTTTGTTTTTTTTTTGTGCTTGTTTTCTATTCTTTTTCTCTCAACAGGTGATCCAAGAGATTTTTTTTTCCCTTTCTCACTGTCCCTCTCCCCTTCTGTTTTTCGTTTCCTTCCTCTTTCTTTCTCCCTTTCCTATCCCTCACTCATGTCTGTCCCGTCTGTAACAACTGAAAATAAAATAAAATAAATAATAAAAACAAAGGTCGATCAAATGGACCAATACGGCAATGCCATGATGATCCATTTGGCAAAATAAATCCATTGGGTATCCTTGTTGGTCTTCAGACAACAATTCTGACGGCTAAAGAACCAAATGGGACAGGCAAAAAAAAAAAGAAAAAGAAAAAAAAAGAAGTTGTTAAAAGAGTAGACATTGAGGTACAGATACCATTATCTAAATCTGAGGGAAAGTGTATTGTTTGGAGCGAAAGTAAGAAGTTATGGAAAATGGCATGGATAAGGAAACTAACGGGAGACAATTGTATAGGGTACAAAATACAGTAGAAGTTAAAAGAAATAAAGGAATAAATAGGCGGGAGGAGATTGTCATGTGTAATATAAGAACAGGGCATTGTTACCTGAATGGCACTCTTTTTAGGATGGGGAAACATTTAACGGGGCTGTGTAATTGGTGTGGTGTTATGGAAACAATTGAGCATGTATTTCTTATCTGCAGAAGGTATGATAACCACACTGGAACGATGAGGATAGAATTGGGAATTAGGGGGTAACTCAGGTTTGAAAAGGTGGTTGACTGGCTAGGATGTCATGAACGGAAAGGAGCTGTTGTTCGGTTTCTGAGAAGAACGGGGTTGTTTAAGAGGATTTAAAGAGCTAAGTGCAGTCTAAGTAATACCAGAGGGTGGCAGTAATGTAACTTCGATGGCTGCAAGCTGCCGTTAAACTGGAGGAAGAAGAGGAGTTGACAACACTGCTCGGTTTGGATGTTTGGCGCGAACCTATAAATGGCGAGAAGAAGACGCTAAGGACCGGAGGTTTCTTCTTTTAAAATTAAAATTGTGAGTATTTTGTTGGCTGTTTACTGTCTGGTTTGACTCAAAATGTTCAGATAACAAGCGAAATACAGCAGCCCTTTACAGGCGTACTTACGAGTGTAGCCATTCTCTAACCATCGACTAGCTAGTTAATGCACAACGGCTGGTATGCTTAGGTAGCTCGGTAGCTAGTTGTGACAGTTGTATTATCATAGCCGTCGATGCTATCGGTGTTTTGTCTTAAGCTCATATGCTTTCATTTGTTAGCTTTTAGTATTAGGTACCGGATCAGTTATATATTTTTGTAATATTGTGGATTCCTAGTCAATTCTGTGTACAAATATTTTGTATTTGTACACAAAATATTTTGTGTACAGAATTTCTTAAGTAATTGTTAAGTCCAAATTGTTTTTATGATGTCGTGGAGGTTTTTGTCATATGAATTTAGAGGTGTTGTGGGGAGCAAAGTGACCCTGTTAGGAAAAAGAGTCAGTAGATGCCATACAATACATGTGTAAGGGAGACAGGTGTAACAGTGAAGCTGGAAGGAGCAGAGATGGTGAAGCTAACTGAACGAAGAAGAAGAAGAAATGGCTCCGATGATGTTTTACAGGGAATGTTAAGAAATGCCGTGATGAAATACTGAAGCTCTGGGGAAATCATTTCAGGGTTACAATTATGTGCATTTTGATTCGTTTTTTTTTTTTGGGGGGGGGGGGGGGGGTTGTCAATAATGAACTGTTTTCAGTTTATGTTTATGTGTTATGCAGTGTTGTGAACTGATAATGTAGCTGACCAGAAAAAAAATGCACATTAACCCAAGAATATCCTTAGTCTGGAAAAGTCAGAATTATGCTTTGCTGTATATTTTCCTTGCCTCATGTGCCTTCATCTAATCTTCTTTGATCTCCATTGTGTTGCTGCATGACTGACTAGCACAGTGTTGTGGAAAACAGGTTAAACATGTTAGACGGTGGACAGTTTGTGGAGGCCCTAGGCCGCCTGGGTTATCCTGGTTCATCATCACTGAAGACCTCAGAGTTCGACTGGCTCTTTGACTGTGCTCCGGAGAACCTTCACTTCTTGCGGTTTGTCTGTCGGACTCTCAACCAGAGCAACGTCCTCACCCCAGAGGAGGCACGTGCCTTTCAGGAGCTACAAAATTCCAGCAAACCAATTTTAGATGAAACCGCCTTGAGTGAAGTTCTTAAAACCATTGGAAATTCAGATGGGAGCACTGGTAAGATCTTGGGGTCATCCTCTTCATCATCTATGTTTGCGGCAGAGGAGACTTTCCCTATAGAGGACTTGGAGGCAGAGCTCCAGGCCCTGCGTAAAGAGAAAGAATTGAAGCAGCGACGTTATAACAAGTTGCAGGTTGTTAGCACTTCCCGTGCAGATGTTGACCTGCGACTCACTGCAGAGCTGGAGAGCACTTCATGTAAGCTCAATGAAGCCAACTCTTCTATTGGAGCTGAGAATGCTGACACCAACACACTGTTACAAACCCTAACAGATGAGGTCAGCAATCTTGCATCATATTTTCCAGTTCAGCCAGAAGCCGAACCAAAGGGAAAAGACCATACAGACCCTCCTGTTTCCCAGAAGCCCACTTTTCTCCTCTCTCAGCTTCCCTTGGATCCATACCTGCATCAGGAGGAGCTCAACACTAAAGCACTTGCTGCCTTCACACAGAAACATTTTTTCCAGGGCATATCAGCCATTGTTGAGAGTTCCTGTTCTGAGCGTTTCCAGGTCCTTGACCTCAGTTCTTGTGAAGATGGAAAAGAGGAGGAGACTGGGCACGAGGGAGTGGAGCGGCTGGTCGATTGCAGGAGGACTGAGATGGCCAGACTTCAGTGGTCTCATATTGTTGCTCAGCACCAACTGATGCAGGCTATGGCTGAGGAGAAGAGCGTCAGGGCTGGACTAGACTGGCTGTCAGACAAGTCTTCTCATACTAAGGTAAAGTAAACATGTTGTGACTGTTTGTCTTATTAATCCTTTGTCTTCTTCTATAAAGTGCTTTCTTACATCTGTCTTTATGCTACCAGAGCATTTCCACCTCCTCCTCACTACATGTGCGTGAGGTTGTGTCCAGAAAGGAGCTGCAGGCTGTGGAAGCGGAGCTGGAAGCTCTGCTTCATGGACCAGTACCCGCTGCCCTGAGGGAGTCAGCCAGACTGCTTAATTTACCAGTAGTGAGGGGAGACCTGGCTTTGCAAGTGGCCAGGCAGGACTACTACACCTCCAGACAGAATCAGGTTAGCAGCATTCCCACTGATTTCACTCTGATGTTTATTACGTTACGAGATTTTAATGTGAGATAAATCGTTCTCAGCCTGTCTCTCAGACAGGTAAGAGGTCAGGCCGAGATGTTGAAAAGCAATAATGGTGAAACTGAAAACTCATATAAACCACTAATGATATTCTTGATATCAGATCCTTGAAAACACAACATTTTTAAAAGACCATAGCTTTTAAAAATGCCCTGAACAAAACAGCTGAAACTTTAAGTTAACTTAAAAAAAAAAAGGCAATGGTTGTAAGCTAGCATATTCGTAAGCATCATGTAAGTGTCATGTATTTGGTCCTTTGTCTGTCAACAGACACCTGTATTGTGGAATTTGCTTAAGATTTAAGAAAGTTGTGGAGCCACCGTTCCTTGTCATTACATGTCCTTTTAGGAATTGGAATCCATCAAACTAAATCAAGTGTAACACTGTTCACCCAGGTACAAGACTACTTGCTCCGTCAGAAAGCCTCTTTTGACCTGCTCCTACTGGCTCAGGAGATGGAGTTAAGAAGGTGGAAGACGTGTCAGAAGCACCTGTGTGATGTTAAAGGCAAGCTGAAAAAGGAAGGTGAAGAAGTGTCTCTCCGGATCAAGTCTCTGGCACATCCTGACCTGATAATTAACCCTAAACCCAACCCTATCATCAGCTCTAAAGATGCAGCTTTCAGCAGGTGAGAAGATTTGAACTCTATTTACTATAGGCTTTAGTTTTAGAGCTGGAATTATAGACAGAAAAAGCATGAGCCAAACACATAAATAATAATTTAAGTTCAGCCAGCTGTCGTAGTATGTTAATTTTCTTTATTCTAAAATAGTTTTTATTAACAAGATACAGTTATACCACATGCACATTTGACAAACACTAGCTGCCCTTTCAAAAACTGGACAAACATGATTAAATGTACCTGACGACATCAGTTCAACCTTCATATAAATATGTATGTGGATGTGTGTGTGTGTGTGTGTGTGTATGTGTGTATGCATGCATACAAATGTAGATCTCCAGCCTTACAGTTTTTATTTTCAAACTCTGCTAGAGTAGCTTTGCATTTTTAATGGTTCAAAATATCCTTTTATCTTACACTGAATCTTGGTGCTGCCCCTCAGTTCATCTACTTTTAGCTCTTCCTTTGAGCCTTTTGATTAGGTCCCCCTCACCAACAGAAGGTTTGAGTATCAAACCTGAAACTCCATATATCCCCCATGGCTAGCTTCAGCACATCTTTATGGGTGCTTCACCCTAGCAGCTGTTAGGTGGCATTTTTCTTGTTTGCAGACCTAAGTCAGGAGTACAGACTCACCTCAGCACTCTGCTTTTGGCTTATGACCCTTTGGATCCTTTTATAAATGCAGGCTGTATCACTTTGGAATAACTTGGTGTTATTTCCACCCTTTTTTACCCAGACTCCTTCAGATGCTTGACTATGATTCAGCCCACAGTCGATCAGAGCCTTTTCGAACATATGAAGCGTTGGACCAAGCTGCTAGTAATCTAGCAAACAACCTCCATTTGATCAAAGATGCTCTGGCTGGCGCTGGCCGTGAGCAGTGTTTCACAGCAGCTCGTTTTTATGGCGACTGTGAGGCGCTTCACAGGGCCATGTACACTGAATTCCAGCAGCTGGTCTTGGGCCCGCAGGTACGTCTAACTGACCAGGAGCTCCTTTGCCCCAATGCACAGGTGGGTGTGTTTCCTTTCACTTTATAGTTTGAATAGTTAACGAAGGTGACAGAGTTCACTCAGCCCTTCATGTGAGTCAGATGATTTTTAGACCTAATACCTGACACAATTGGTGAATAACCTGATAGCACAGTGTGTTTTCTGAATTTCTCCACACATGTTAAATTGTAAAGAAATACAGTGGAACCCCGGCTTACGAAATTAATTCGTTCCCGAGGGTCTTTCGTAAGTCGAAGCACCCATTGCGCGTTTTGAGTGAGGCGATGCTGAACGACAGGCTATAGGCTAATTGCTAACTACAACAACAATACGTCGTTCAAGTGGAACAGCGAAGCGCAAGTACGGAAGCCAAGGGGTTGCCACATGATTCGGAAGGCATTGTGGGCATTGTAGGCTCAACCAATCAGAGCCAGTGGATTTCATTACTCGGGCATTTTGCCGTAACACGGGCAGAAATATTGCCGTCCAGTGTCTTCGTAACTTGAATTTTTCGTGAAATGAGGTATTCGCAAGTCGGGGTTCCACTGTACATTTGTTTGTTGGGCACAGAAGCACTGTGTAATAAATTGTTCACAAGAGGATCAGCTTTACTGCATGGCATGGGATTTAATATCAATGACTATTAGCTATTCATCTCTACTACATTTCAGCAGTTATAAGTTCAGCCTTCATACAAAGTGGACTTAAAAAAATCTGTTTTAAAATGTGAATGTGCACTTTTTAATGCTGCCATAGCATTAAAGATATAGGCTTTGTGACAGTGATTCTCTTAATATTTTTGATAAACCAACTAATGTAAATTTACATAAATCTTTGCTTATTGTCCCACAACTGTAGTAAACTGCATAGACGTGTTCATATGGTATTGTGTTTCTGGCCCTGCAGCGAGGCTTATAAATGTAATTCGATATTATTATTATTATTATTGTTGTTGTTATTATAACAATAATAAAACAAATGATTATTTAATTAATAATACTCCAGCTACAATTACTTATGTATCTGTTATTTGTGTGCTCTGTGCTTATATCTTTGTTTCTCATTCACCCTCATAATTTTTTATTTTATTTTTTTCTCCAGGAGCTCACAGCGAAGCTCATGGAAGCAGAGTCTCAGCTGCAGAGTTTACATCAACTAATGCAAGAAATTCTGGGAAAAATTAAAACCAAGCGTTCTCAGCTGGAGCGTAATGCCCTCCTCAGGCGGGAGAGGGAATTGTATATCTACTTTCACTTGGATGCCCGACTGCTGCAGAAAATAGTTGAAGATCTGGAAGGGAAAATGTCGGCAAAGAGAGGGCAGCAGTAAAACTTCAGAGATTATTTACAGGCGGCTCAGGCACTCTCTGTGCTTGAGCTGAAAAAATGAAAAATTATCTTTGCTGATAATCTAGTTTCATCTTTTTGTGTTGGAGATGGAGCTGTTTATGGGATTCATTTGAATGTGTTTAATTGATGTAAACATTCATAAGTGAAAAGCATCCATGATTGTGTTGTTCAGTCTTGATGTTCAAAAATTCTTGTTTTTTTTTTTTGTTTTGTTTTTTTTCTTCGTCTCCAGTCATCAGTTAAATAAAGCAAAATACTACAATTCTGAAGTTTTGATTTTTATTATAAATGCCTTGTGATTGCTTCTTGTTATTGTCAGTATACTTGGTGAAAGTTCCTGGAAAATGTTTTCTTTTTGTTTGTTTTGTTTTCTGTTAAATTTTTGTTTAAAAAACACCAGTTTAAAGCTCGCCTGTTTATCACTGAAGAAGCTCTCTTCTTTGTCCTATTCAGGCATTTCATAGCTGAAGAATCAAAGCTCTGTGGGCACAGTGGGAGAGCTAAGTTGTTCTGTTGGGAATGAGATGGAGTGGTCCAACAACAGATTGTACACAGGACCCCTGTCACGGGCAGCCCAGAAGGTCTTGGCTGCTCTGCGGGCCCAAAGTCTGCGTGGAGCCAGATGCAACCAAAACTACTCCAGCAATCGCAGACAAAGTCAGGCAGGTTAGAAGCACAGACAAGTTGAGCTTGTTGCAGTATGCCAGTGGTTCTCAAACTACAGACAGCATTGGGTCGCATGGATTAAGAGGAGAATAATTTGTTCTAAACACACTGCAATAGGATTTATCTGAGGGGAAAAAATCAGCTGAAGCTTTTGTGCTGACATTCATTTCAAGTTGGGGTTGCTTTTTATTGTTGCGAAATGACAAAATCTGGGGGTGAAGGCATACCAGGAAAAGGTTGGGAACCACTTCATTAAAAATAATAAGAGGGGAAAAAATCTAGAATTTATGTATGAATTTGAAACACAAGAAAACTCAAAGAGACTGAAGCTTTGTAAAAATGCAACTTCTGGGCGGGCTATTGCAAACTATTATTATAGATAGCAGCAACTTACAAAACACTAAGTGCAGATGTGAAAAAGAATAAAGTAGGTCCCATCTCATTTAACATTTTACTGCTCAGTTTGCCTTGCATGCAAGTTATATAATGCTGTCTGTATTTAGTTCTGTGCTCTTTTGATGTGCATGTGTTAGTGGAGATGTATAATTGCAGCCAGAGGGAGTCTTGGGCTGACAGCAGCTGGAGTCAGGAGGAAAGAAGCACATATCAGTAAGTCAGATTAATGTTCAGATATCAGCTTTATCAACACCTCAACAAAATATTAAGCTGATCCTAATGATTATTACTCATCGTTATTGTGGAATACTGTGCAAAAGTCATGAGCCACCCCTTATAAGTGGTCCTGAGCAATAGTTCTCCAAAGTTTTTTTTGGCTGCTTTTTCACTCATTATCAGGGCAATACTTTTACTTAACTATTTTCAGAGGAATGTCTTTTAACCTAGAACAGTGGTTCTTAACCTGGGTTCGATCGAACCCTAGGGGTTCGGTGAGTCGGTCTCAGGGGTTCGGCAGAGCCTCCACCGTGACATGCACGGCTCATTTTGTGCACCAATAAAAAATAAATCTATGTCTTCAATTTGAAAAAAAATCATATTTTATTTTTCACTAAAGAGGGGTTCAGTGAATGCGCATATGAAACTGGTGGGGTTCGGTACCTCCAACAAGGTTAAGAACCACTGACCTAGAACCTGGCGTCCACATATGTGGACATCACATTTTGGGTTACTTAGACCAAAGTACTCAATTTTGCTCTACAAGGGCCTGATATCTACTTACGAGGACATTATACTGCTACTGTTCTATTGAAATTTTAAACGAAAATCTTCATATGTGGCTCTCATTTTTCTTAGAAACAAAAATTAGTAAAAAAAAAAAAAAATCTGATAATTCTTTTATTTTTACATTGATTGGGTCCAAATCAGCCCAAATATCAAAGAGAAATTAAAAATGCATGCTGTGGAAGAGTTCGGGTCTTAGGATGTTAAGGCACTGACTCATTCAAGCAAGATACGTCACCTAACAAACAGATGAAGCAGTGTTGTTTCTACACATAACAGACCACTTAGCAACTTAGAAAATCCATTTCCATAGACCTTAATGGATCAATGAATCCAAATGTGAAATTTTTGGTTAAATTCGTCAATGTTTGTGGAGAACAACAGGAGATACAGCAGTGATTGTCTACAACCATCTGTAAGACATGATGGAGTAAAACATGATGCAGCCCTTATGGTTTGAGACTGCATTTCGGCAAGTGGTTTTGGCAATCTTATGAAAATTCGTGGAACTATGAACACAGGATAGTACCATCACATATTGATCCAACCATGTAATACCACCTGAGAAGCATCTGATTGCCAGCAGCTTCATTTTTTCAGCACGACAGTGATCTCAAACACATTGCCATTGCGGTAAACACTATTAGTCAGGGATTTGCCTCCCCATACACCAAACATTATTAAAGCAGTGTGGGATCATCTAAAAGCAGCCAAAAAGAGCTTTGAGTGTGCTTCAAGAAGCCTGGAAAACTACTCCTTAAGGTTACTGAAAGAAAAGACAAAAGCTTGGGTAAGAGAGTTAAGGATGTGATGATGAATAAAGGTATACCAAATATTGATTTTCTAAGCTCATTAGAACTATGCTGTTACCTCATATACTGTGTTGCCATGGCTGTTTGCACATAATTCAATAAATCTCTGTATTTATTTCCCATTTCTCTGGCAAAATCGAAAGAAATGATGGGTGATAACAAGACTTTGACGCAGTACTCTGTTTAATTCAAGAGTAAAAGAAATTGGTTTTCCATGTTGTGGTCCAGGCCCCAGGTGTCTTCCCTTTCCACCGCTCACTATAATTCCTCCAGTGAGAGGCAGAGCTCTCAGACCTTGGCCATCTATCAGTACTCACAGACACCAGACAGCTCCCTGTCATCTCAGGCTTCCTGTTCTGCCTCCTCCTACTGGGATTTCTCTCTCCAAATGCAGACAGAAGCCTATTATCAGTACTCACAGACGTATTCCCACAGAAAGTGCTCTGAACCCCCTGCTTACAAGTCCAGCCAGTCTCTGTCATTTTCTCAGCATGAGGTTCCTGAGACGCCAGCCGCTTTCTGTCATGGAGACAGCTATACCCTCTCCTTCCAAATACCAGAGAGGCTCTCTGAACAGGAAACTACACCATGGAAAAAGTAAGAGACAAAGCAAATAAACATGCAGTTTTATTGCAGAGACTACTTATGTTTAAAGGAATCCCAAAATATATTAACACTGCTTTAGGACTTGCACTTTGATATATTAAAACTATGCAAATTTGGTTGATATTAAGAGGGACATAAGTTTAGCATGTATTGACACTGTTCTGGTGCTGATGCTTGGCAGGATGGATTTTAAAAAATTGTTTGCTTATTTTCTTTTTACTTGTAGCTCAACAAAAGAAATCAGACCACCTTTCATCTTGAATATATTTCCAGACGATGAAGATCCTGACATCATGCTTCCAACAACAGAACAATCTAATTGTCATAAAGAGGAGCCTGCTGCAGTTTGTTATCCAGTATCGTCGTGCCTTAAAATATATGAAGGGAGAGAAAGCAGGACATCAGGTGCACAGACAGAAAAGGTTGGTAAAGACAGCTGGCATATTGCCACAAAACTACAAGACACCAGAGCTCCAGGAAGTCGATTAAAATGGAAGCAGCCTCTATCTGACCCCACTGAAGCAGCCAGTGGTGGAGCAGGAGACAGAGTTGTGCTATACCAGCAGTCAGAATCTGAAACAATCAACACTGGAAGGGTACATCTACCCCCTAGCGTCTTTATTACAAGACAGGAGAACTGTTGTGATGCACATTTGCCCAAGTTGATGAAAAATATAGTTGGGAAGGAAGATGAGGTGCTGATAGCAGATACAGAACATATCACTGAGCTGGGAACCAGACAGATTTCAAACATATGCCATGAAATTCAAAACGCAGTAAATGAAGCTGCAAGGAAAGAGAGAGAAAATCGAGATGTGAGTGTACTTCATGCAAAAGGATCTGCCTATGAAATGGAGCGAGTTGTGCCTGTGAGAACCATTGAAGACACCACAGTTAAAAGCCATTTGAACTCATTAGACATCAGAGACGATTTTGTAGACAGTGGCACTAAAAGAGGAACACGTGGGGAGAATGAAGAAAATGGTTTAGAATATATAGTCAGTGCCTCTGAAGTCAAAACTGAACACTTCCTTGATACTGAGAATAAAGCAACAACAGTTGAACATGAAAATCCACAGAAGATCTCCATATCTTTAGGAAGTGGACTCCAGGATGTGAGCCACTGCAACACTGAAAAGCCTCAGAACAAGGGTCAGATTGGGACCAACACAGCAGAGAACGACCACACTCAGGAGCAGCCTGAGGCCAGGAGCGTCAGCCTCCAGGACAACAGTACTGAAAACATAGAAAAGACAGAGGTGATGGAGGCCAAAATGGAAGTTACATTTCAGAATAAAACAATGGCAAACACTAATCATCAGATGGCGCAGGGACAGTGTGAGACACATGATGGAAAACTTGCAGAGTTTCTCGGAATGGACACTGAAGAGGGAAAAGGGGGAGAAGACAGAGAGGCAGAGGAAGTGGCAGCTGTGGACAGTGATGTTGAGAATAAATCTGCAGGTAAGTGTGTTGCTAGTGATGTTTCTGTAATATGATTATCCTGACATTGAATGGGGTTTACTTATATTGGGTTTACCACTGATTTTTACCTTCATAATGGCTAATTTGATTAGGTTAATTCAAGGTTTACGATTGTTATGCTCAAAAGAGTGGCAATCACAAGATTAGTCCAGTCAGGAACAGTGTAGTCAAAAGAAGAGAGATATTTCCATTTGGGTTAATATTTGTTATACTAAATGGAGGCAGGAGGAGCAGTAACATAAACCGAGCACAGATCATAGCATGCTACAATGACAACACTTACATATTAGATATTAGGCAGACACAGATTGGTGGAGATGGGTTGTAAAGTGACTTGTAGATACACAGTAACTATACAGACTAAAGCAGCTTAAATAGCATGTCCTATTTGTTACAATTGGAAGTATAACGGAGGATTAGGTGATGTCTCAGGTGGAGTTTTGGCTAGCCTGAAATAAAACTATGCTTGATTTTTATAATCACTATCAGTGACACTATCATATCTGTTGAATATGTTTGCTTCCCCTAAAACTCACCCTAGAGACTGAGTGTGCGTTTAGATTTTGAAGGGCCCTGAAGAGACTATAAAGTATATGTTTGTATAACATCACATAAACAATATTTGACATGTAATTAAAATGAAAGAAGTTAATTTCTCAGTTCTATAGAGTGTCTGCCGTATGATTTAACCTGGAAAAAATGAGATTAAAATAAAACTTGGGCTGTTTTAGCTATGGTTGGATTAGAAAAAGCAACTCTAGGAGGTGCTAAAGCTTGTAAAGTTGTGTCAGACATCAGTTCCAGTGGCTCTCAGCCATTTTTCTTTCTTTGATTTGGCACTGATGACATGGCAGGGCTGAAGAGACTCAGCACTGACGGGAGACTTTGTGCCTGCTCACATTACAGCTGCATGAAGGTGCTTGAGTCTCAGCTGCAGAGACAATGCCGAGTCAAGACCCATTCTACACACACACACACACACACACACACACACAGGCACAAACACTCTCGAACAAGTTGGAAGTTGTGTCGTAGCAAAACGTCAGCTTGATCTTAGCTAAGATTTATAGTGTTGCCTGACCTTGTCCTATCACACACTGCTGAGGTGCCACACACACTGTGTAAGCCTCCATACATGCTGCCTCATATATGCTTACATAACAGAACTGGTTTATTGATTGAGGACTGACTTGAAAAGTGATGAACAGATAAAAAATGCTCTAACATCCTCTTCTAGGGAATTCAGAGGGAGAAAGGGCTGCTATGCCAACATTGTCCCAGGAGTGTGGGGCTAATGGGTCGGGGATTAGAGCTGCCCGTCTCAGTAGCAGCCAGCAGCAGCATGACAATGCAAAAGTAAGTTTCATAAGAGAAATGTTGCAAAATTCCAAAAACTGCTTTACATTGCAACCCTAAGTAATGCTCATAGGACATAAATGCTGAGCTTAATTTATGCCTACTTAGCTCACATAATCAGTAAGATGGGAAGAGGACATGAAGTGTTTTGCCCTTAACAAATCCGCTTTGACACTTCAGTTGGGTAGAAAGTGTACTTACTAAGCTTTGTTGTCACTTGCAGTCTTTTACTTGTCCTTTTATTATACGTTTAACTGATGTGTCTTTATTTCCCCGTTTCTTCCGCTTATCTCTGCCTCTGCTTTTTTCACTGAAAAACTAAAAAGTCCTAAAATTTAAAAACGTGCTTTCAGGTTAGACCAAGGCTGCTGTGTCTCTCATTTACATAGATATAAATGTAGCTAGTGTGAAATAAGAGTTTTGTCAGCAGCACTGCAGCACACAACAAGTAATGGGTCTCCACTGAGTCATAAAGACCCGACAGAGTCGTAGTCCATGATACATACTAGCTGAAAAAGGACAGCAAACTGCAGAGAGAAAGTGCTATAAAGGGAGTAAGGGAGGTGGTTGGATGGATGCATGGAATGTGGAAGAGCTAATGAGAAGGATGCAGCAGGAGAAGGAGAGAAAAAGAGGGCAGGACTTTACTGTATTGCTACAATCAGCAGCAGACACAGCAGTCCATTCTCCCTCTCTCTTTTCACTCTCTCCATATGCACCAGTACTGGGCTATGGGCCATGGTCTGCCTGGGTTTTCTATCTATATCCTGTAGCACAGCACCCATGAGGGGGGTTCATGACTTTGTCAGCAGGAAAACGGGTTGTGTTTACTGGGAAATGAATGAAGTCTCTCCTCAGGGAGCTGAATCACAGGAATTCCTACCTCCCGGGTCGACAGCCAACAACCTGCAGAATTATGCACATAAATACAGTCGCATATCATCTCTGAAAATCCTCAGAAATACCCATTTCTCTATCGCTTGTCAAGACTTCAGAGAACATTTACATTTACACACCTGGTGCTTTTGCATAAAAAGAAATGAGTTAGAGATATGAATAATATACATTTTTTAAAGATGCCATTAAAGTTACAGGGAGGGGAGATTGTACTTGTGGTAGATGGGACTTCTGTGGGATCATAACAGTTTTGATGTTATGATCATTTGTATATCATTATCATTTGTATTGATATATTGAGTTCAGCGTATTCACATTGTATTTTTTTGCATTGAACTTTATAGATGTAGTTTTCAGGAATAGTTCTCGAGGCTTCTTGAAGGACATTCAAACCTCTGCATCTTTGGATGTTCTGGATGTTGGATGTCCTCAAGATGATCCCACACTGCTTCAGTAACGTTGAGGTCCAGGCTCTGGGGAAGCCAATCCATGACTGAGAGTGTTCCGTAAATGTCAAAGTTGGGTTTGTCACTCCATAAGACCTTAGATTTTCACTATTTTCAGTCCAGTTCTTGTATACTTTGACATACCTCAAACTCTTCTCCCTGTTTTCGTTCTTTAAGAATGGCTTTTTGGCAGTTGCCCTTCCACTGAGACCATTTCTGATGCGACTTCAGTGACCAGTAGATGGATCAGCTGAAGGATCTCTCAGCTTCTGTGGCAGGTCTTTGCATGTCAGGATATGCCAAGTTTCTCAGCTTTTTATTATCTTGTTGGTGAAAAAATACTATTTTTAAAAGCATTTTTCATCAGTTCCAGTGAAAAAATTGAACAAATACCTTTTTGTGACAGGCTGCAAATATCAAAAAGAGCCTAAAGATGCAGTTTCATTCTAAGTTCTAAGTTGTCCATCATGTGTAGACAAAGCTGACTCTTTATGCTTAAATTATTGATACTTGGCTTAATACACAAATAAAGAAAATTGGTCAGTTACAAGGACTAGGCTGAAAATGTGTGAAAAAGCAGCCAAAGAAAAACTTTGGGAGACCTTCAGAAAACCTGGAGAACTATTGCTCAAGACCTATTTAAAAAGTTGCAAGAAAGTCTGGCTCCTTGGAAGAAAAATATAAAGAAATGAAGAGTGACACAATTTTTGCACCGCACTATTTAAATATAGACAATAAATACTGTATATTTATTATATGTATGCTGCATGCAATTCAGCTCTGGTTCATTAAACCCTTTTTAATGTAACTATTTATAGTCAAACAATCATCGTCATTCAGCCAAAGAAGCAAAGTAGAGCTGCTATTATTGTGTGTCTGTGCGTGTGTCTGCTTTTTTGACCCTGTCCCAGCTTCAGGCAGGTTTGTCAGACAGTATCGTGGCTGTGTTTCTGTCTGGGACACAGTGCTCAGGGCTCACATCCTTTTTTCTTTGGCTTCTCTCCTCTTACCTGTTTACTTTTCAGGCCTTCTTTTTTATGCTCTCTCTCACAAACTGTGTGATCCTGCTACGTCAAAGCGCGAATGGGAATAATTAAATTATGTTTCTATTCTAAGTGCTAAAACAAATCATGTCCAACTAGAAGTTTTTATTTCATTCACTTCAGTCCTCTAAGTAGTGAAGTATTGATGTTCTATGTAACAAAACCTGCAGGGACAGCGGGAGTCTATTTCAAGTGCCTGCTTCTTTTTTTCTGTGTCCTTTGTCGCTCTCTACATTATTCACCTTTTTTGTTGCTTAGACCACTAATGGAAGCACCAGAGGGAGTAGCTCGAGCTTGATAGTGGCCCCAACAATCACTGCTGCGCCTGGACAAAACCTCTTCTCAGTGCAGGAATTGACTTCAGCTGTTGTAGCACCGAAGAAAGAGTTAGAAAATCGAAAACTAAAAAATTCTCCACGTCATCCTTGCGTGAAACTTTCCTTCCCCCTAAAGAGGAAACGTGAAGCATTTCAGCACGAAAACACTGACCCTCCTGCCAAAATCAGCCTAAGCAGACGCCCTCCAAAATGGGAGCCTCCTCGATCCTCACAAGAGAAACCAAGGGAAGGAAGAGTTAGGGAGTCAAAGAGTGCCAGAGAACCACAGGGGAAAGCAAGTCCTTCACATGAAACAAGAGCAGTGTCTGGGGCGTGTACACAACTAGATGCCTCAAACCCAACTCAGCAAAACAGGCAGAATAAAATGGAAAAACTATCAAGGGAATTACCAGGGAAGGCTTCCATTCACCCCCCACTTTCCAAACCACGCAAACCCAAGCAAGCTGCATGTGAAACTAACCCCACCACAAGTGGGCCCAAAGGTTTCCAAAAACTAGTTAAGAACAGTGAGCCGCCGACCCAATCCAAAGCTGGCTGTCTGGCTGCAAGCTTGACATGTGACTCTAGAGTAAAGTACTCTGGAAAACTTAAACCAGATGAGAAGGTGCAGATGCTTGAGATCGCTGGGCAGGCTAAGGTGTTGGTGCTAACAATGGTGTACCAAGATGGAAGCACTCAGTTAGACGCAGAACAGGTAAGGACGCAAAATGTTTACAATCTACGCAGTCATTCTTATGAAATAACATAAATATGTTAAGATAAATTATGATTTGTGAACTTGAGACACATTATTTAATTGTGGGTAACCTTTATTATCTTATAGATCAGGTCCTCAATGCTGATTGGCTAAAGTCTTCAAGTTCACTTCTGCATTCTCATGCACCAAACCTCAGATTGCTGAAGGTTGCATTAATTAAGAAAACCAAAACTGCATCAGTCAGCTAATGTTTACATCTTTAGGGGCTCAGAAAACTGGCTGAAGCTGTCCTGTGCCTTTCATCACAGTGTAAACTGTATACTCTTGTTGTTTGCTTCATCATTAACTTGCAGCCCCTGTGCTCTTGTAAATCTGCTTTTTGTTCTCTGATATAGAAGCTCACTCCACCAGCATGTGGCCTCCTCATACTAATGAAGAACGAACTTGACTGCAGCACACCGGAGGGTGTGCTCGACCCAAACGACACTCTGGTCTACTTAAAACTAGAACACACACCTGCATGGGCCCAACAACAAGTCCATCAGAGCCAGGAGCTCTTTACTAGGTCTGTGCTTCTATATATGTGTGTCTAATCGAAGTGTTTGATACTACAGCAGGAGTACTTAAAGGTGTGTGTGTCCCACAGAGATATGGTGCTACAGGTGCTATCGAGATCTCAGCTGGTGGTGTGCTATAAATCCAAGGATTTGCTTCGTACAGTTCTGCAGTTTTACAGACAAGACCTCAGCTGGAAACAAGGCATGACACAAAAATAAACACAGCTTCCCTAAAGACCTTCACACATGTACATCTGCTTCTAGCTGTTTATGCACAACACTGCTTTGCAAATTCATTGTCAACATCAACATTTATCAAAGACTTAAGTAATGCCCCTATCTGTTTCTTTATTCCACGTAGTCAGTAAACCATCCAAGCCACAAACAGCTGGTAGAAAATTAGAGCTTTATTCAAAAAACACAGTAAAAACACATTATGGAAGCAAGGCAGCGTGGCACTGTTTGAAAATGTTTCCATTAAAGTAGCAGGAGTCATGAAAAACACACACTGGACACTTAGATGCTTGCACACGACTCCTACAGCAAACATATTTGATCATATACAATGTGAACACATCCCGTATTTTATTGGTGTGACTTTATATTCATATGCCAGTCCCTGATCAGTGTGGAGGAAACCAAATGCTGCTCATTATCATGATGAGCTTTTCTCCCTATGCAGTGGCAGGCTGTCATATCCAGGACCCACAGGTGTCAGGGTGGCTGCTGGATCCCACAGACCCGTCCTCCTGCTATCAGGAGCTTCTCCATAAATACTGCAAAAGACCCCACACATTACCCTCCCTGGGTGCCCAGAAAGTAAGCTTAAGTCTAAATTGGCATTTGTTACACTTGACTGCTAAGTAACGTTTCTATAGGACAGTTTTTTAGAGCTGGAAGTCTTGTAAGCTCTATTTACATTTAGCATTTCTGAGCGGATAAGAGAGGAAAAAAGAAGATGCCTGAGGCACAAGAAAATAATTTCAGCTAGTGTAACATTAAAGGCCACGAGTCTTGGCAGCGTTTTTGGGACTACAGCATCTAATTATTGAAAAATTTAAGGTCCACTGGAGTGCTGCAAACCTGCTTGGATCTGGATTGAAGAAAATCCAAACGCCCTATATTTATGAAGAAAGTTTGAATAGTAGAAAATAAAAACAAGGACTTTAAAACAGATCTGTGTACAGCTTTTATGAAACATGAAATGAGAAACATGAACAAGCTAAAATGAGCCTGAGAGAAACTCCTTTGGACATATTTAACAAAAGCAGTTTTCTGGTAAGCTCTCTGCTCAGTGAAGAAGATATGAAGGGGGCTGAGTTATATTATGGGGCTGTTTTACTGGATGGGGTGCATTAAGTCATTAAAGGTGTTATACAGTGATGGTATTGCAATCCTGGCTCCTTTTACAGTATAATAACCCACCACGTACATCTTAAACTGTAACATCGGGTTGTTCTGAGGCTGCTCGCTGTGTGTTCTGATCAATCTGAAGAGAAGAATCTGACTGTAGTACAGCACCTGTGTGTGTGTAACATAGAATAGGACTGGAATAGTCCACGTCTCTGTCAGTTTTTTGTAACTCCATCTCTCAAGCAGACAAATCATGTTGAAAAGGGACATTAAGAATGAGTACGACGAGGGCACCTGCAAACAATTATAATCTTGTTCCTATCAAACTGAACAAAACTGAATCAAGGACGATGGACCAGACTTCTGGCTATGGATTGTGGAAGTCTGATTAAGAGCCACAAAAGTGTGCGATTGCAGTGATTGCCTCAAGACGTTTGTGCCACGAAATGTCGGGTCTCGACGTTTTTGCCCATTAAATTTTCACGTGAAAATTAAATTTTCATGTGAAAATTAAAAGGTCTGTTTTGTTAAATGTCGAATAGAAAAGAAGGTGATGCTAGTTATACTCTCTGACACCAAAGGATTTTAGCAGACAGTTGATGTTTTCATGTTTTTGGTGTTGTTTTTTTAACTGAAAAGATACTAATTTTAACTATAGAAGAAACCATGACTCACGAAGTACTTCTACACAACAAAACCTGAATCATGTTCCTCCTCCCTTTTCTTTTTTCTCTCTTTGTTTGTGTCTCTCTCAGGTTTCTCAGATTATTTCAGGTCTCTGTTGGCTCTACAGGCTTAATATGAAGCTATGCTCTGAGCTACATGTAGGCAAATGCTCACACACAAACATGCACACACACACACACACACACACACACACACACACACCAACAGATTACCTAACTGATAATTTGTGTGTCCAGAGCCAAGGGCTGTGGCAGCTCTACTCAGATATGGAGCTTAACATGATCCCTGTTCTGGCAGGTGAGCACTGCTTTACTTTTTTCCCTCCAGACACTCAGAATTGTTTTAAAATACAACGAAATCTTCTCACAGATTCTTCAACCCACACCCTGTGAGATTTATTGTGAAAAATATCCCTGAATAAACAGAGTAAAAGCATGTAATACTGGATGACAATTAATTTTTTTATTGGGCTCTTCCAGTTTTCTATATCCACAATAAAAATCTGTCAGCTGTTGAAAGATTTCCTGTTAATGAATCAATAAATTATTTTTCTTGTTTCAGCCATGGAGAGCCACCGCATCCATGTTGATAAGGAGGCACTAAAGAGAACTTCAGACTTGCTGGGGGTAAGATGGCAAGATCGTAAACTTTCACAGTCAGAGTTATTAATAAATAAGAAAAAGATTTCTAGAAGAAAACTAACTACTGCCAGGAGTTATTGGCATTTGCAGTAAATGTTAATCCCCAACCGGAATACACTGATGAATCAAGATCAGTGCAAATATTTGTAAAAAAGTGTGTGTTTGCAAGCTGTGTTTTAAACAATTTAACCATTATTTCTGTGAGTTTGTGAAATAAGTTACAGACTAATGCAAAACTGGACATGCAAGAAAACTCATTGGGCCAATGCATTAGTTAACATTCATGGAATGATATATACTGTAGATATTCTGGTTTCTTTCTTATGTTTAAGGGCTGTTGTGTGATTATACCAAATACGATACTGTATGAAAGGCTTGAAAGTCAACCCTTATTTCTTTATATTTGCTGCTCTTGAGCAATAATACTGCAGACTTTCTGAAGGTCTTTCAATGTTTTTAAGTAGCTTTTTCACTCATTTTCAGTCATTTTTTTTTCTTTAACCTGTTAAATCATTCAAGCACAAAAGGACACCTAACTCAAGGGATGAACTAGTGTTGTGCCCATACAGAAAAGATAATTTAGCAAAGACCCAGTTTTAAATGTTTTCTTTAGGCATTTTGCTGATCTTCAAAGAGCTATTAGTGGAAAATTTGGAATATCTCAGCATGGTGTGCAGCGCCTCTAAAGACGTGTCAGGCCTAAAATGCTATCTACTCCAGACGAACAGTATGTGAAAGTTATGTTGTTAAGAAATAGGAAAAATCCAACAAAAACCTGACATAGGAACTTGAGAAATGAATCGGGTTCTTCATGTGACCCATCTACTGTTCAGTGAAGCTTCATCAGAAATGGTCTCCGGGGAAGGGTGGCTGTCAAGAAGCCATTTTTAAGGAAGGGAACTCATAAGAAAAGGCTGATGTATGTCAAATTACACAAGAGCTGAAAATCATTTCATTTTATCCTCCATATTTATGAAAGAAGTCAGAAGTGAGGTACAAAAGTGAGCGTCTACAGACATCACTGTGGACATTAAATAAATCTCTGCAACTTTTTCCTATTTTGATAACAAAATATAAAGAATTAAGTTCAAGACTTTTACACAGTATTTTAATACAGGCCAAGCTTAGTGTCTGGTTGACTGGGTCAGCTTGGATTTGTCCTGAGTCACTCTGAGTTGATTGTATTTTAGTCTGGCTGCTAAAGCATAGAGCTGTTGATAGATGCTGTATCAGCAGCGATGACAGTAGCAGGATATGAGAAACAGGACAGACCTCTGGGGGAAAAAAGAAACAAAACAAAAAACATAAGACAAACAGAAAAATGGTATCTCGTTTTCTTCTTCTGAGCAGATTTCATGAAGTGTGGGGTGGATGTCCTCTGGGGGCCTGTCCTGTTTACACAAAGAGTAAAAAAACAGTTCTGGAGATGAAATTTGAGAACTGTCACAGATTCACAAAGATGTAGATGCCGATGGCATGGACAAACACACGCACAAAGAATATACAACATAGTCAGTTTTGTTTCAACTCACAAGTCTTGCAAACAGCAGGGTTGTTGTTGTGGAGGCAGTCTTGATAGCTCTCTGTGTTACTATAAATAGGACGGATAGTCCGTCTCTTTCCTTTAAGAGGCTGTGCTGCAGGAAGAACGCCTCTGCAGAGACACGCACACACACACGCTGAGGCACTCAAGTTTTTGAGGCTATGGCAGAGTTGTGTGTAAATACATGTGTGTGTCTTTTTGTGAAATGTCTGTGTGTGCTGTCATGTGTGTCCAGACTCTGTTGTGCTGGATGTTGTTTTTATCTGAGCTGTCAAGTTCACCTGTTGAAAGACCAACCAGAAAATCCCTCCTGTCGGTCAGGCTTCATCTTTCAACACATACTCGCATGCTCTTTTGTCTCAAATTGTGTTTGAGAACAGCTCAAGAGGTCGCAGTGAAAAAACTGTGTACACTGTCCACGGTCCTGAAGTTGTAACCATTTAAATTTAAGTGTAATAAAACTTCAATCCAAGGCTGGAGTATTTTCAGGATGCTCTCTTTACAAATTCTGACAGTACCAAGATCCAGTTTTTGCCGTTGCAGCATGTTTGTATGCATGTATGCAGCTATGCATGAACAAATGTCTGCAAACCTCAATGAACTGAAGCAACACTGTAAAGAAGAGTGGGACAATATTCCTCCACGATGATGTGACAAAACTGATGAAGCAATACAGAAATTGATTACTGTAAGTTATTGCTGTTAAAGGTGGTTCTACAAACTACTGAATCGTGGCATTCATTTAGTTTTTCACGGGACTGTGTGAAGGTCAGCAGTTCTTTTGTGCCTTACATTATCCTTTATTTTCAGAAGGGCCTTGTCTGACGGCGCATTCCTCTAGGCCAGGGGTCGGCAACCTGCGGCTCCAGAGCCGCATGCGGCTCTTTAGTCCTTTTAGTGCGGCTCCGCGTGGTTTGGGAAAATAATTATTTTTTTTTAAGTAATTAGCTGAAGTGTATTTTATTTATGTTAGCTCTTTTTTTAACTTGTAGTTCTAAATTGGAAGATTATTGTGATATTGAAATATAAAAATAAAATTATATTCTATTATTTTTTTAATCGTTCAAAATAAGCGTCACACTTGCGGAAGCCGATATACCCGCCGAAACGCCGTGCCTTTATCGAGACTTTCAACCCCAGGTAAGCGAATTATGGATCTTCGGATCCACATTATGTCAGCAGCTGTTTTCCACCGTGAACTATGTTAAAAACAAACACCGCTCACGCCTCACAGATGACAGCTTACAGTCCTGCGTAAAGATGAAAGTGACTTCGTACAGCCCGTACGGCAGAACCGACGTCGGTTCTGCTCAGGTGCGTCCGCCTCCCCTGCAGCGGCGCTGCAGACCACGCCCCGCCACACACATTAATCAGATAAAATACATATTTAGGCTGAATTTTGCAAACATCTATTTTTCATTTTTTAGCAGCATAGTGCTTTTTTTCCAATTATTTTTTTTAAAAGTCAGGTCAAGGCTCCAAAAGCCCAAAGGCGATATAAAGGTGGCGGCTCACAACAGTTTTTGTTTGCTACATAGATCATTTTAGTTCAGCTGGGTGTCTTTCCTTTTGTTATATTTCTTTAAGAGTTCAAAATGTGTTAATAACATAAATAAAATGTAATTTTCTCTGTAGCACTTCATGGATTCAAGCAACACGCCTTAGTTGTTTACACAAAGCATAAAGGTAAAAAAAACAAACAATGTATACAGTGTTATCTTCATTTTAGATGTCAAAAAGTATTTGCGGCTCCCAGTGTTTTCTTTTGCATGGAAATCGCGTCCAAATGGCTCTTTGGGTGTTAAAGGTTGCAGACCCCTGCTCTAGGCAAAGGGACTGATTTGTCTCCAGATTGATATAAAACAAAAGTATGCCATTTCACAGTTAGGTTTAATATCCATTTTCCCAATATTTTCTTTTTAACAATTCCTTTTATGTAAAACAACTATTTTTTTCTTTTTTAACACAATTGTAGCATTTCTTTAAAAAAAAAAAATCTCCCAAAAAACTCAAATCAAAATTAATCTGTGCACTGATTATTGTTCTTCTCCACTCACACACATATTTTTAAAAAGTCCCTTAAGCTTTCTTCCACCTTGATTTAGATGTCATCTATTTCTTCATTTCCATCAAAAAAGTCCACGTCTTGATCCACATGGTGTGAAGTGCAATAAAAATATTGCCCTATAGAGCCCTGTGCCTTCTGTATGTGTGCCGTTCTGTGTCAAACAAAGTACTAAGGGGCTCCCATCCAATATTGATGAGGCAGTCTGGTGCCTGCTCCGGGCAAGAGAAAAGTGCATATTTTGGACTTTAGGTGCACGTCTGACAGCTCACCCCAATTTTCTCCTTTCATTTTCTTTCTGTCCCTTCGTGTTAGTCTCTCGCCACACTGCTGTCCTTGATTTTGTGCCACAGTTGTTCCACTTCCCCCTACGTTTTTGTCAAGTCATGTCTCTGAACTTGCCTTCTTGTTCCAAATGCAATTTTGTGTTAAGGTCCAGCCCAAACATGTTCTCACCAGTTCATGAATAACCAGTGTTACTTCTCACATTTTCCCCCATGTACCCACACCAGTGTTTACTTCCCAGTTCAACTTTCTTTCAACTCTTCCAATTACCCATTTTTTTGTCCCATATTCCCAAATCCGTCACTCTGCTGCTCTTTCAGACTGTTGTCTCTCATTTCATCAACACATTTACCCCGATACACTCCGCCTCATTTCCTCTCGTCTCCGTTTCTCTAACCTCATTCCCTGGTTTGTCTGTCAAGTGCTTTGTTCAGACTTGCAGTGAGCTGTGATGAGGGTGTCGCCCCCTTCATTAAAAAAACAGCTCAAAATCTTCACATTTGGCTTAAATATTGTATAAGAATGAATTTCACGCCTTTATGCCCTCATTTAAGTCTTTCACATTTATTTTTTATCACAATCGCGTTCTTCTTGGGATTCATCCTCTTTGCATCTTCAAGTTATTTAATAGTGCTTCTATCTTTCAGTCCTCTCTTCTGTCTCTCCATTTTTTCTATGCCAAGTCACTTGTTTGCCTCATTTCTGTAGCACGTTTTCTGTTTTTCTCCCTCCTTATTTTTTTGATTTCTTTCTCTTTTATGTGCCATTTGTTTTCCATCATTTCCTCTTTCTATGTTTCTTATGTTACCCTGGCTTTCCTGGGTTTTTTTCTAAAACAGGGGTGGGGAAATCCAGGCCTCAAGGGCCGGTGTACTGCAGGTTTTAGACATCACATGTGTTTCCCATGGGACGGAAAGGTGTAGGAAGAAGGTCACCTAGTAAGATACAGAGTGTAATAAATGACTTCCTGTTTCACATATACAGTCATGTCAAAAAGAAACTAAGTAACCCTCTAAGATTTAGTCATTTGTAAAACCAACTTTAGCAGCAATAACTTGAAGTAACTTAATCACTCATTACAGCACTTTGATTCTTTTCTTTTTCAGCCATTCTGTTGTAGTTTTGCTGCTGTGCTTGAGATCATTCTCCTGTTATCTGTCACACATATGTCCTCACATTTGACTCTAGAATATTTGGTATACAGAGGAGTTCACGGTGAACTCAGTGACTGCCCGGGTCCTGTGGCGGTAAAATAAGCCCAGATCATCACCCCTCCACCACCGTGCTTCACAGTTGGTTTTCACCAAGCGTGGTGTTCAAACATCTCCGCTTTGATTTTGTCCATCCAAAGTATGTTGTTCTAGAGGTCTGTGAACTTTGCTGACCTGATCCGTGCTGCCACGTTCTGCTGTGATTTTGTCTGTCTTTCCAACTCTGTCAGACTAAAATGAAACAACTGGAGCAGGAAGCACACCGAGCAGCTGGACAAATATTTCTGTTGACCAGCAACACTCAGCTACGAACAGTACGTACCTTCATGTGTACATCTGGATACTGTGCGCAATATATGGCTTTTCTGTGTCTGTGTATACCGTGCATATGCAAACGTTTGTATTCTTCTACGCTTTGCGTCTGCTTCATGTTTTGTGGATGTTGTGGATTTACAATGTTTCTAGATTCTGTTTGAGAAGCTGCGTCTTCATGAGCGCTGCGAAAACAAGAAGCTTCCCAAGACCATCGGCAAACAGCAGCAGTCAACATCTGAAGCTGCAGTATGACACACACGTGTATAAACACAGACAGATATTTCAGTTTGACCCTCAGTTCTCTGTTAATCCAAGAAATGTCTTTAGATTAGAGACAAAGATTTAGTTTTTACATGTTTAGATGTTTCCCCTCAAACTTCACCGCACAGCCACTGTTCTTAGTCACATCCCTATCTCTGTACAAATATACATGAGCTGCTGCTTGGACAGATTTTATGTCCACCTTTGTACTAGCAGTCAATCACAGCTGACGTCTTTGGTTCATTTTACTCACATTTTCTGCCTATTTGAGCTTTTGCTATTTTTTTAAATAGTTATATATGTAACAGCCCTCTTATAAAATTCATCTGTTCCCAGCTTTTAGGGCTTTAATATGTGTACCTCCTTCTTGTATGACTTTAGAATTAAAAAAAGAAGGTGATATATACATTATGTCATTAAAAGCTCCTTAGCTATATATAGTAGCCCTAATCTGGCCTCCTGGTACTGTGCTAACTTAATGGTGAAAATGATGTAACCCTCACAGAGAGAAAGTCTAATGGATTGAATGTAGACTGTTAATGAGCAGAAGATTGACATGCACTCAGGTCTGACCAACTTGGTATGTGGCAAAACCACTTAACTCTAGAATTTGTATAGCAAATCATGAAAACAAGAAATTGCGCTCTTAAATCAAAGGACCTAACTCTTTGAATACCCACCAAGAAAACTACTAAAATACAGTGCGTGCCCAAATATATTCATAGCAGTGAATAGAGAAAAACATCTGAAATGACCACCAATAAAGATCAATGTGGACAATTTTATAGTAATTATTAATATTTGGAGATCACAATTATTCATTAATTTTAGTGAAAAAACATTTATATTGCACTTTGATGTAAATATAACACTGCATTCCTGCTATTGTATACATGTTTGCATCAAAATAAAATTGTTCCTTCTTATTCACATACAATCATCTCTTTGAAGAAAAATCTAAATTAAAGCAATGTCATGATTTTACACTTTTCATACCCAGAGAACAGACAGCGGCCACAATTGAAGATGTCTTGTAAAGATTTATTTACAAGTGTGATAAGAGCAGCGATAGACTGTGGAAGAATGGACTACTGATTTAGAGAGTTGCAGCAACTGAAAAGGTTTGAAAAGGCTGAGGCATTACTGGAAAGTGCAGAGAAGCTGAGCTCGGGAGCAGGTTGGAGGCCCGGGGTGAGCAGCTGGGTATCATTGGAGAGTGGGCAGGCAGGCTAGTCACAGATAAGACTGAGAAATCCACTGGCAGTATTTGGGTGTGTGGGTGACAGAAGCTTTGGTCAAGGGAACACTGGCTGACTTTCCAAAAACAGGCAACATGCTTCAGGCAGGGAAACTGGGAGAAAAACAAAGACACAGGGTTAGAGGCAGGAACAGAGAAACAAACACTAGACTGAGTGAGCCAAGATACCACAATTGTGGACATAATGAACTGACACATAACAACAGCCAGACCCTGTCCTTAAAAAACACAGCCACAATAAAGGGATTTACAAGAGGTGTGGAAGCGAGCTCGTGTAGGGCAGCACAGACCAGGTGAAGTCTGCATCTGAAATAACAAAGCACAGAGGAACCTGCCCAAACCCTAACAAAACTTAGCACAAAATAATATGACTACTTATACACTGTGCTGCATTCCTGTTAATTAAAACAGTTTTACAGAAAATTGAGATGTTTGTTCATGTGCATGTCCTAGAAGCAAAATATAAAGACTTTCAATCGATTTTTTTTGTACCTGACACGAAAGGCCCAAAAAATGCAGCTTTTCAGTCTTTGTCTCCTTTCTTTTTGTTGCAGTTGTTGCAGCTTCAGGACCTGCACCCTCTGCCAAAAATAATCCTGGACTACAGGCAGGTCTGGCATGTTCATTATTATTATGAATCATCATTATTATGAAAAATGAATGAATGGGAAATTCATTTCTGGAGCAGGAGCCCCTTAAAGACTGGGCGGTCACTGTTGAGCTCTGTAGAAATCAGTTTCATTTTTGTCAGTCTCAGAGTCAGAAAGGATTATCCAGGTTATGTTCATTGGCCAAAATCACAAATCACAAATCATTGTATAATCATTATACAGTTCCACTACCAGATGAGACAAGTGGGACTTCTCTAACCAATGGGTGTGTTATTTTGACCTTATCTGTCTTTTATACTATGATGTTTTCTTCCCAAGTTATTAAATCTGTTAGTTGTTCTTTTTAAGATGATCATTGTTTAGCTTTACCTTTTGGGGGTTACATAAGGTATAGAGATAAAGTGTTTTATTGTAACAAATAATTGCATTGTTGTTCACAGGTTCACAAAATCAAATCTACTTTTATTGATGGGATTTTGTCGTGCATGATGAGCAAGGTGAGTCAACTCTGTTTATACTAGGGCTGCTCAATTAATCGAATTTTAATCACGATTACGATCTGGGCTTTCAACGATCATTAAAAATGACTGAGCCGATTATTAGCCCCTCCCTCGTGCTTTACTCTCGCGCTGCTCCGTGTGGCAAATCGAGCGCACCTCTGCATTTCGAACACGTGTCACAACAATTAAGAGCAGCGGTCTCCAACCTTTTTTGCGCCACCGACCGGTTTATGCCCGACAATATTTTCATGGACCGGCCTTTAAGGTGTCGCGGATAAATACAACAAAATAAAACTAGTACCGGTACCGAAAAAAAGAAAATTTATTCATAACACACATGAAAAGACCCAGGAAAACCGAGTAAACGATAAAAACGATAACAAAATAACGCTGAAAACCGATAAAAACCCTGAAAACCATACATTTCACACCTGAGCCTCAACTCTCGCGGCCCGGTACCAAACAACTCACGTACCGGTCCGAGGCCCGGGGGTTGGGGACAGCTGATTAAGTGGACCCGAGAGAAGCTCGGAAAGCTAAGCAGAAGTTATTTGGAGAGGAGAGTGACTGTTGTTGGTTGAAAAGAGAGGTAAGAAAAACTTCAGTGGTGTGGAAACATTATGGGTTCGCGGAGTCGGACGTGGATCAAGTAGACACAGTGTGTAAACTTCGCTACAGTGTCGTAGCTGCACCACAGAGCGACACTGCAAAGTTCACTAAACATAGATGTTTACATTTTTCATTTATTTTTTATATTGCAAACATTTGCACTGTTATCAGTATTTGCACACTATTTTATATCATTTTTTGACAATCTTTAAAGTCATTATTCAATACATTGTTATTGTTAAATAAATATCGTCAAATAGTCGAGATCTCAATTTCAGTGAAAATAATCGTGATTATCATTTTTGCCATAATCGAGCAGCCCTAGTTTATACACTATTTTGCTAAAAGTATTCAGTCACATCCAAATCATTGAATTCAGGTGTTCCAATCACGTCCGTGGCCACAGGTGTATACAGTCAAGCACCCAGGCGTGCAGACTGCTTCTACAAACATTTGTGAAACAATGTTTGTTCCTAGGAGCTCAGTGAATTCCTAAGTGATATGATGCCACCTGTGCAACTCCAGGCCTGAAATTTCCTAGCTACTAAATATTCTACAGTCAGCTGTTAGTGGTATTATAACAAAGTGGAAGTCATTGGGAATGACAGCAACTCAGTCACAAAGCATTAGGCCACATAAAATCACAGGGCCGGGGATCAGCCCTGTGCTGAGGCACATTTTGCTCAGACGTGACCAACGTTCTGCAGAGTCAGTCTTACAGACCTCTAAGCTTCATATGGCCTTTAGATTAGCTCAAAAACAGTGCACAGAGAGCTTCATGGAACGGATTTCCATGGCCAAGCAGCTGCATCCAGGCCTTATTTCACCAATCAGCAGAGACTGACCTCACAAATGTCTTCCTGCAAGAACAGTCAAAAATTCCCGTAAGCACTCCTAAACCTTGTGGAAAGCCTTCCCAGAAGAGTTGAAGCTGCTATACCTGCAACGGGCAAAACCTTATGGGTTAGGAATGGGAAGTGACTCAATTTTATATGTGTATGAAGGCAGACGAGCAAATATTTTTGGCAGTACATCCCAAAAAAGTTGCTTGTTTTCAACGGGTGAAAGAGTTTTTATTAGGAGAAGCATTTTATGACTCATCCAAGTTACTTTTTGAAAGTTCCTTACATGGATGATTGAACATGCATCTTTTTGCAATACAGCGTATCTCAAACTTTCTACAAAATGTATAAAAGTTCAAATGTATTCAGTCCACTGGCACTCTTTTTTCTTGATGTGGATTTTTTTAGACTTTTTTTGTGAGACTGAAACAACAAAAACTCGAGAGTGAAACCAAAGGTTTAGAAGTTGCTGCAGGCTAGAAGGACTCCTGCAGCTCCCACAGCTTTTATTTTCATTTGCTCACAGTTTGCTGCTGCGTCAGTGCACTAGAACAGTCATTTATGCTGCTGGACAAACCCGTGTTTTTCCTCTTCACCTTTTAAATTCAGCTGCCGGTGTGAATGTCACCATCTCTCTGAGGCTGTGACAAGATGTGGTTTCACAGCTCCTGAAACAGAGTCATCACAAGTGTGGATGAGCTCTGCTGTGCTGACTTATTAGTGAAATAGTGAAACATGTTGTCTGAGTTGGACTCTCGAAGCTGTTGGTCTGTTTTATTGCCACTGCTGTATTAATTTGGCAGAAGAGAGATGTATCTGTGTGCCTGACTGTCCCTCCACATGGGCCTCTTTCAAGCCTCGTGCATGGGAGCAGCAGCTTGTGTTTGTCAATCTGTGCTTACTCAACCGTGCAAATGAGTCTGCCTGGTGTTCTCCAAAGCTTTTTGGCTTCGGATCATCGTGATTCATTTGGCGGCATTTTGGAAAAAAGCTGGCAACAACAAATGTATACAAATTTCTACTCAGTCATAACTTGAGTATTTGTGGTTTTATAAAATAGATTTCTGTAAAGTGTAAAATGTCACAACTACGTGGACCCTGTGGCTGACACCACAACATCGAATGATGTTTTATTCGCACTTACAATAAAAAAGAAAGATTTAGGAAAACCAGAAAACACCACATCCGAAAAGAAGGCAAGAGTCAGAATGGAGCCACAGATGAAAGAGTCAGATGCCAGAGTTGGATTAGACATAGATATAAGGAGTAAAGATGGTGGGAAAAGAAAGAAATGAGGGAAGTAAAAAAGCCACATGAGGAACTAACCTTGAGAGTGAATGAGAACAAACAATGAGGCACAAGCAGTGGAGATCACTAAAAGTGAATGGGGAAAACTAAGAATACTACAGAAGCCATACAGACAACAACCATGAAATAGTAGCAAAGGTCTGCTGCGTGGGACCTTAGCTACCATATGCTGTAATTATCTTGTCGTCTAATTTATTAGGTTAATAGGTCTGACAGTGTGCAGATGTTTGGGTTACATAACTAAACTGCAGTCTTGAGCACTATAGTGTTGTTTTTGTTGGTGCTGTTGATGTTTTGTCCTGCTTATTGCAGCAACATCACTGGCACCCTACTCTGCAAGCAGCTTGTTCAGATTGGGCATGGCACTGTTGAAGGCGTGTGGGTCCAAACACGGGATCAGAGTAATCAGGGCAATCAAGACCGCAGCTGTTGTTTTCAGGCTGTTTTTGGCTATATGGAAACATTAGTGCTAACATAGCTGACTGAGATGTTAATGTGATAATGTGTTGAATTTACAGGTTCTCCCTGTTTTTAATTCATATTTGACTCCCTTTGTCTCTTCATGTCAGAACTACATTTCCTCTACGTGGCACCAGACCAGTGTTGTGACTGGGAGGATCTCTGCGAAACACCCAGTAAGTCAAACTTGCCTTGCATTCCTACCCATCTCTCCCAGCCTTCATTGCACTGGCATTATTTGATACATCTTGAACTGTTAAAACACTGCAACAGGATTAAGCATCCTTAGAGGAGCTATCCATGGTTCTGAATTGGGAAAGAAAGAGAACTGTTTCTTTCTAAGAGTTCAAGGCACGTGCATAGAATACCTAAAAGACCACATCAATATGCATTAATATATATATGCTGGATTATATCTATGAGAAATTAAAATTAGGCATTTTAATGACTTACAGCGCAAAATATTTGTACATTTTTATGGAGTGAGGAAAGCCTTTTTCAGAGCTTTTTGCTTAAAGTATTTAAACAAAAATAATATTTGAAAAGATTTGTACACACACACAAATCTTCTGCTCGTGGATTTCTAAGATCCTAACAATCTTCTCCTTTTTGTGTCCTTTATAACTAAGCTTTCATTGGCTATTTCTTTCTGGCTTTCTCCCTTGTCAGAGAAACTCCTTGACTGCATAGTAATTACATGCTCAGTCGTGAATGCTGAGTTCTCATAGAAACAGATGTTTTGGGATTGTTGTGTAACAGCAAGCTGGAGGTTTCTATGAGCTGCGTTTTTTACGAGGTGTAGCTGAGAGACAGCAGCTCAATGTTTAAAACATGAGTGTGAATAAAGGGGCGGGTGTTGGACGCCTGGCTGATAGAGAGCGCGTTGAGTTAGAATGGCTTTACAGAGTCAGAGAAATAGTCCTGCTGAAATATTCATACATCCTTGAGCACACACACGGGCAAAGAGCAGGTGAGGCACAAAGAGGAAGACTTCATTCTAAGAAGACATTCGTTTTTTTGACAGAGTTGATAATTATCATTTTCTTACTGTTATCCTCTATGGTATGAAAATTAGTTAGAAGCTATATATACCTCCCCTTTTTATTAGGCAGTCGTTGGCTTCAGTTGTCTTTGCAATATAATATTCTTGGTAGAGATATTAGAAATGTGGTCTGTGTAACTAGTAAATCAAATATGAGGCCTAGGGGCCAGAACCAATGCTTGAAATGGGCAAATGCTGTCTACTGAATGACTTTGCAAAGTGTGAAAATTGCAGTGAATTCATTAATTATTCAGATTTTTCATAAAATGAACTGGCATTCATTCTGTGGTGATGTCAGAGCTAATGAAAGTTAAAAGTGCTGGATCTGGATTTGTTGTTTGAATCATAAAAATGTTAAATACTTTATGCCGAGTGTGTGAAGTGTAATGACAGTAGAGTCAATCAAGTAGAAAACAGATATAAATTGTTGATTTTCAGAATGTAAGCAATAACATCTCAATAAAGCAACTGGTGTTGTTGATGTTTTTAAACTGACTTAAATTATTATGCAGTGGTTTTCCTGGCCTAATTCACTTGTCTCATCTGACTACAGAGCATTTTTGCCCAGCCTCTTTCTTATTGTTGAATCATGAACTCTGACCTTAACTGAGACATGTGAAGCCTCTGGTTTTTTAATGTTGTTCTGGGTTCTTTTGTGACCTCCCGGATGAGTCATCGATGTGC
Organism: Neolamprologus brichardi; assembly: GCF_056152115.1. Lineage (NCBI taxonomy): Eukaryota > Metazoa > Chordata > Actinopteri > Cichliformes > Cichlidae > Neolamprologus > Neolamprologus brichardi. Next base: position 31,990,766 of record NC_142106.1, on the reverse strand, counting down.
TCTTAGAGTTATTTCTGGAGGCCGGACACCCCTGGGAAACTTCACCACTGTTCCAAGTTTTCTCCATGTGTGTTCACTGGAGTCTCAAAGCCTTTGAAATGGCTTTGTAACCCTTTTCATACTGATACATGTCAGTGACTTTGTTTCTCAAGTGTTTCTCTAGATCATGGTGTGATGTGTTGCTTTTTGAGATCTTTTAGCCTGCTTCACTTTGTTAGACAGCTTCTCTTTGAGTGATTTCTTGATTCAGCAGGTCTGCCAGTATTCAGGCCTGAGTGTGTTTAGTGAAAGTGAACCCATGTTTCCAAAAGAAATGTGGTTAATCACAGTTAATTCACGATATAACAAGAGGCACAAATTAGTTTTTCACACAGTACCAGGTGGGTTTGGATAACTTTTCTCTCTTAATCAATGCAATCATCATTTAAAAACAGCATTTTTTCAAGTTGTCTTTGTGTAATATTAACATTTTTTGATTATCTAAAACATCAGGAATTCAGGAAGAGAGCAAACACCTTTTCACACCAGTGTTTTGTTCAGTTTCAAAGCCTGTGGTAACGTCTGTAAAAAAAACCTAAAGCCTAGTGTTTTAGGCAATCATCCAATTACAATGTAATTGGTACAAAAGTAAAGGGATACCCATTCCTTTTGTAAGATTGCACACAGATGGTGCTGAGGTCATAGATTAATGAAGAAAAAACTCAGAAAATTGTAGTTGTCGCCCAGTACTCTTTGATACAGTTTTTTTATTGAATTGATTCTTTATATTTTTCAGTACAGGTACATTAAGGTGGCATTTTGAAATAACACACACACTATCAGTATTAACAGTGTTAAGCAACCCATCCATTACTTTGAAGGTAAACACCCTCTGTTTAATAGTTTGAGCCAAATGCACTCAGTGCTTTTTCTGTAATTGTAAAGCTTTATTTCTGTAAGCCTGAGAAGTTGGGCTGGGCCATATCATACCGTTCACGGTAATACCGGTATAATGTTGGGCAACGATAAGAAAATGAAATATCGCGATAGAATATGGGTAAAACGCGCATGCGCAGTGCCTTTGTTTTCATACGCACGTGGCGGAAAAAGCATGGTGGCGACGAAGAATGAGAAGGGCGAACGAGGATCGTTGAATGAAACGGAAGAACCAGAACTGGTTTAGCTTTCGTCCGTCAGATACACAACAAAGCACTATTTTTGGTAGCGCATGCTAGCAGGCCGTCGTTATTACCGTGTTTTTTGGAAAATACGGCACACTTAAAATCAATCCTTTGATTTTTCTGAAAATCGACAGTGCGCCTTATAATCCTGTGTGCCTTATGTATGAATTCTGGTTGTGTTTACTGACCTCGAAACTATTTTATGTCATACACGGCGCTCGAAAATCTGTCAAATGTTTCAGTACGACTTTGCTAAGCTACAAACCCGCACCACTTGATGGATTGTCGGAGCATTACGGCTATCGTAGGCAGGAGCCTCTTGGAGTGACACGTACTGTGCTTCAACATAATATTACCGTATTGTGTGTGTATAACCTCTTTTTAAGTTTTGTGGATATTATACATGGTTATGCTGAGGATATGTCGGCCAATTTCCACTGGAAATGCCTTTTGGTTAAACTGTCAGCAAGGAATTTGCACTGTTATGCAGATGCAGATAAAAAACAGCTGCTTGTTTAAGTGAAAATACATTGATGGGTTTTTTTTGCACTAATAAAGTTGTGGAGTTGTAAAGCATTTTGTCTAGTGTCAATTATATCATCAGTTATATCATCAGTTATATCATCAGTTATATCATCAGTTATATCATCAGTTATATCGTTATCGCAAATTTTCAAATGTATATCGTGATAAATATTTTTGGTCATATCGCCCTGCTCTACTGAGAAACTGTGCTGATGGCTTTCTTTGATTAATTTAGCAGCATTTCTATGTACTGTTGAAAAGCATTTGAAAAATCACGTCAGTTTTTTTTCAGTGGTTCATTAAATGTGAATGTTTATTCAGAATGTATTTATTTTATAAAAGCCAATTTGAAGGTTGTTTTTTTTTTGTAAAGTCCTGGCTGCACATGATCAAATTGTGGGAACGAAAATAAACTTGACACTATGACATGTCCGGACACAATGAAATAATAAATATAAATAAAAATACCTGTAATAAATAATAATATAAAACAGACAACTGCAAAAAAAGTACTTCGACCTCTGTCTCGGTAAGGGGAGGTCGATAGCTCATTTCAACAATACTCAGCTGTCAGGCTCCGCTGGTTCTCCTCCTGTTAGATCCTCTCCAAGCCTCAAAGACACTGAACTTTTCTAATCTCACCGAGCAATTTGTGAGCGATGTGAGCTACACATTGAATTGATTGTGCTGCTACTAAATGATATATGTGACTGTGGGCGGCTGCAGTTTATCACGCTCTGTTCCTGCTCAGACTCAGATGTGGGATTTGGTTGAGCATCCTATTAAGCGTGTGAATGCTTGTGGTTTGTGCTGTGCGCCAGTGTGGTCTTTAGTGATTTTATTGTACTGTGATAGTAATTTGTTCCCAATGCAAACAATAAATAATACAAGGCAATATGAATGTGCCTATGTTATGTGGAAGTTTAATGACCAAGTGATTAAAGTACATACCATGTATATTTACTTCTGTTTTCCTATTTCTATTGCTATAGAAATAGAGGTCATAGTGGCCTTTGCTTCATGTTGTCCTAGTGTTTTTTTGCCATGTTTGCTTCCAAACTCTTATTGTCACAGCCACTACATGCTAAAAATGCCCAAGGAATTGTTATGCCTTGCTTTTCCCTCAGAATACTAGAAAGTTATATCTGAAGTGTGAAATGTTTTAATGTTTATTAATGTTACAAAAACGATAGTGTGCTCACCTTTTTTTTTTCTATAACCATCATCCTAAATCCAACACTGTGGCTCTACAAGCCTGACAGACACTAGCGATACTCATCTAACAGCCATGGACGGTGGACGGTGGGCACCTCCTCCTAGAGTGCAAAATTATCCACAACATCATAAAATAATTCACTTTGACCACTAAAGGGTGTAAAAGATGGATACAGCCAACATGGAAGTGCTGGTATTCCTCTTTGATCAGTACCAGGGGGCAATACCTGTGGTTACAAACAAATGTTCTCTCTTGTAGAAGAGTATGAGAACATGGCCCTCCGCCCCGACCTCTGTAAACGCTTTTGTGATGACTTCATGGGTCATTCTAAATGTCAGAAATTTCACAGTTTTATAGTTTTGATATACCAGTGGCACTTTTTTTAAAGCTAAAACACAGTTTCCACTGGAGCACACATTAGTAAAGCTGTTCCTAAGCTACAATGATAAAAAAAGACTCGGCTCAAGGCTTCAGAAACTCAGGGTGAAGTCACAATGGCTACCGCCATCTTTTATACTGTTTATGGTTTGACCCAATCACAGAAGCTTATAGCAAGATATACACCAATCTTTGAGTATTACAATAACAGTGCAGTTCAAATAGGAAATATCAGTATATTATGGTGATTTTGCACATATTTTTTTGGCGGCTCCCTTTAGGTGTCGTCACAGCATATCATCTGCCTCCATCTTACTCCATCCCTAGCATCCCCCTCTACATGTCCTCCTACATCCATGAATCCACTTTGTGGTTTTCTTGTTGTCTGGAAGCTCCATCTTCAACATCCTTTGCCCAATATATCAACTATCCCTCCTCTGCACATGTCCAAACCATCTCCGCCTTGCTTCTCTTTGTCTCCAAACTGTTCAGCCTGAGCCGTCCCTCTTGCTTTGGATGGTAGACCCCAGGTATTTAAGCTCATCCATCTTCAGTACCTTTACTCCTTGCTTCTTCACCTTTCCAACCGTCTCCTTCTCATTCATACATGTATTCTGTCTCGCTTTTTGCTGATTTCCTCTTCTCTCCAGAGCATACCTCCACCTGCTCCCAGTGCCCGTGTACACGTCACACTGATGGTTGAGATCAACTATCTTATACTAGTTCCTCTAGCAATGCAGATCTAAATAGTCTGGGTAACCCTATTTGATGTTACACATAGAAATAGGTGCAGATATGAGTTAATATAAAATATCTTTTTCATCTTTCTTAAAATGTCAGGTAGTCTGTAGCAGAGCATGGTGATAAATTGTGCTGCTAGGTTTGAAATAAGAATCTTTCTCCATCAGAGAGCAAGAAGGAAGAAACTTCAACCCTCCAGAGTCAAACTTATTCTGGCATAATTTAAGTCAGCTCATTATTATTCTCATCATACTGGAGAGCAGAATGTGCTGGGTGTTAATTGAAGACTCGCTCAGTGATCATTAACACGTCACATCCCACTGCTTTTAGTGGAAAAAGGTTCAGCTTGTAGTTGGTGTTTAAGGTAGAAAAAGAAGTTGCTCTGCCACTCTCCGCTCTGCACACACATACATATTCAAATGAGGAGCGTTGCAGAGGGGGTTTCGCTTTCATCTGTTGTGGGTTCAATCACAGTGAAAGCTGTCTGCAGTAACAAAGGGGCGCCTGAATGAAAGCAGGACAGCTATGAAACTGGTGCTGAGTTTAAAGCGCAGCGAGAAGTGAGTCTTGCTGGAGAGACAAGTTGGCTCGTCTGTTTTTATCTGCTGAAAGCAAAAATATGTTTGAGCCTCAGTGCTTCTCCCGTGTCTGTGCCATGTCTTTCCTTCTCTCATTTGTTATGACTCTCCTGGTCCTCTTATTCCTGCTCCCTTGTTGTTTAAGTATGTTTTCTTTGTCATTTATAGTCTCCAAGTGGCTCTTCTATCCACATCTTTCTCTTTCTTGTTCTCGCTTTGCTTCTGTCTAAGGCTCTTTCCCGCATGTACTCGTCCCCTTAGATTAATCATTTTTAACATGGTGAAACCAAAGAAGACAAATCCCACCCCCTCCATCCCCTTCCTTACCCTTGGTCTTGCTGGTTTCAGCTCTAAGAGAGGAAACCATAGTTCTGATTGAATCTACTCTGCACTGTATCAGCTGCCTTTTTGTGTCCCCTCTTCTTTTTCAAAGACTTTTATGAGTTTTTAAAATTTATACACTCGTGGCACCCACAAATGCATCAAACATGCTCACTTACTCATGCAGATCCAGGGCAAAAGAAAGATGTAAACACTCTGTTCTGCTTCCATTTTTCTTTTTTTTTTTTGTTTTTTTTCCCCTGTTGTTTGCTCAGAGACTTCAAAGTAATGGTTTCTTAAATTTCAAAGTAAACATTACTTTTTTTCGCCCCCTAACAGATTGTGCACATTTACCTCCTCACATCATAACCTAATCAATCCAGTGTCTCGGGTACAATTATATGATGCAATCTATCTCAGTCGAAATTGATGATTCATTAGAAAAGTGCTGCATTATTGATGTTGTGTATTTGGTGTTAAGACTGTGCAGCCGTGTCTGTTCCCATAGTGCCAACTAAGTTTCCTTCAGGGCTTGTCAAGCAGTTTAACCTTTGTTTAAGACCGCTCTGCATTCAGTCGTTAAGTGTTTTGCACAGGCAGCTCTCTCAAGGCTGAACCAGCACTTCACTGAAGTGTGCATGATGTTCTTTGCTGACACCAGAGTGGTTGAAAACACAAAGCCAAACATGCAGGGATACGTTTTTTTGCATATACTACTACACACCTCTATTATTTTATTTAACTTGAAATTATAGCAGGCTGTATTGCAACCCATCCTCTTCTTTGTCTTTGTCTCTGTCTGTGCATTTAGTTAACCAACAAAAAGAGGTACCAGCAAATCATCACACTTTGACTCATAAAAGACTGATGGTGCATTTCCGTCACCGCACCGGGCAGGCAGACGGTATAAAGCAATAACTGGAACAACGTGATGTAGGATTATGATAGTGTATCTACCAACAATCTTGGACGAGTTTGAGTCTCAGTGACCTCGATCTCGGAGGTCAAGTTTTTTTAAAATCTTGTGAATGTGATAACTGAAGGAAGTCACCTAAAATGTTCTAATCGATATCATACGTACGTGTGTATGTGCTCAAATTTTATGGAGCTTGTCAATCATCATGGGAACTGCCAACAGTGTTCTCATCTCAGGCTGTCAGATACTGCCATTCTGTCTGATGCCACTGATGCCTTCACACAACGACCAGAGGCTGGATAAATCAGCAGTCTGTCAGCCTGGGGACTGCTTTCACTTTCTGTTTAGGAGCGCTGCATTTTGAACTTTTTTTTAGCTCATTTATTTTTATCTTGGTTTGGTTTGGTTCAGATAAAAGTTGTGAACTAGGTGAAAATACGCCAGTGTTTTCTGTTGTAGACTTGATTCTGGTTTATTTAATATTCTGAGGTGAAGGTCCTAGTTTAATTGTTACAGTTTTGATCTATGTTTGTATTCCCAGGTCTCAGTTTGTTATCTAGCCTTAGGCTTCCTGTCCTCATTCCCGCTCCTCCTGTGTCTAGCATCCTGCAGTAGTAGCTCTCTTTGAAGTCGGTCTTGTCTCCATGTTAATTTGTCTGTTTCCCGCTCATGTTTCTGTGTGGCCTGTCCTGTCTGGTAAGTCCTGTCTCTCGCTCTCTCACCCTTGTTCTGTCTTATGTAATCCTACGTACGGTTTATTAGCAAGAATGACCAGCTCTCACTAGGCCAGTATCAGAGAATCTAGGATTGGCAGGAGCCCAAGGTATAAACATAAATAATCTGTGTGTCTCTCGCTCCCTCTCTTCCCTGTATTTAGTCAGTCTTCCTCTAAATGTGTTTTAATAATAATAATAATAATGGATTGGATTTATATAGCGCTTTTCAAGGCACCCAAAGCGCTTTACAATGCCATTATTCATTCACTCTCACATTCACACACTGGTGGAGGCAAGCTACAGTTGTAGCCACAGCTGCCCTGGGGCAGACTGACAGAAGCGACGCTGCCATATCGTGGCATCGGCCCCTCTGGCCAACACCAGTAGGCGGTAGGTGAAGTGTCTTGCCCAAGGACACAACGACCAGGACAGAGAGCCCGGGGATCGAACCGGCGACCTTCCGGTTACAGATACGCTTCCCAACCCCCTGAGCCACGGTCGCCAAGGTTTTACTGTTTTACTCCTGTGTTCAGCAGGTTCTGTTTTGGTTCCCTGTCTCGTTACTTAGACTATGTTCAGCTGTGTTCCCACCTGTGGTCTGTTCCCTCATTTGTCTTGTGTATTTAATGTCCGCCTCTTCCTCTGCTCCTTGTCGTGATCTCCCTCAATGTTGTGTGTTCTGCCAGTCTGTCTGTTTAGTTTAGTTTCTAGTATTTTCCGATTTTTAGTTTCTTGAGTTTAGATTTCATCTCTGTGAGTCCTGCATTTTGGGTCCATTCCTGCCTGCCTCACACAGCCATTATGACACCTCATTGTTGATCCTACATATTGAAAAACAGCACTGTAAGGAAAAAATTAAATTTGGAGAATCCAGCAATGCCAGTAAATGCCTGGAAATTAGAACAGATAGGAAGAGTAGCATGGCTTCACATGTTACTTGTAAACTTGCAGTCTAAGAGAAATAACTTAAAAATACAATAAACTTTATTTACCCCTCTGTCCATCACCTCATTTCAATTCAATAACAACACCGATCCGGCCGGGTGAAGTCAAACGATGATTTTAATGAATACACGCGTGGAGAGACCACTGTACGCAGACAGCCTTGATCTCTAACTAACAATACACAAGCAGATGTTTTATACCATTAGGGCTTAAATTTAATGACGCCCCTTCAACGTCAAACAGATACAATAGATACATAGGTTTCAAAACCACAAACGTTTCGTTAACGATTTTGACAAAGTTCAAAAGAGCATCTTCTTCGCCTCCGCGCCAGGTGCTTCCGGTGGCTAGTCTCGCCCTCGCTTCTCCAAAACCTCAAACCCTGCTTCTGCAACAAACTTAACAATTCTGCACGCACAAAAATGCAGTGACAGCAAATATCTGAACTCTCAACTAGAACATAGCCTACCTACAGTGTATGCAGGTGTGTGTGTGTGTGTGTGTGTGTGTGTGTGTGTGTGTGTGTGTATGTGTGCCCTGACCTCAATCGACACTCTGTGTCACCTCTCACCTCACCCACTAACGCTCACAGTCAGACAGAGGCCACTCTCAAATGTGTTAGCAGTTTACTAAAACTATAGATATAATATATTGAATAAATGCTATAAATGAATGCCACTACTTCAAAGCTTAATAAAAAGGATATCAATGAATAAAAGATAACAATGAATAACCTGGTTATTCAAATAGCATCCTCCCAACAACTCCTCAAAGTAACTTTCACTTTCACAAGCACGCTCTGCAAAAGCCTGCGCTTCCTGTCTACTTTGGCACAGAGTGTACAGAGTTAGGCCTTTCTTTTATAATGCAATATAATCTGCATATAAACATTTAAGATTATAGATTTAACTTAACAGTTTAAAGTGGTTATAACTGCACCTGTAATAAAGGCTAATTGGGTGCCAATATGTTTAAACATCTGAATACAATATCAATATTAATTATTAATGCAATGGTAATGATGATGATTATGAACCATAGCAGCAAAATAATTTCCCTGATCTCCACAGTATCCACTGGATGGGTCTTATTTTTAGGAGTTTGCTTTTCTCCTCATGTTGAGCAGATGGATTCTGGTGAATGTGTATTTGTTGCAGTGTTACTGTGTCTCAGCATGTTTGTGCTTGCACGTAGCAGGCATGTGTGTGCACAAACACGCCTGCGTATTTTAATGTGTGCGTGTGTTCTGCAGTGATTCATGACATCGCTACTGTGTGATTAAATTGCCCCACACGAGCGTGATTCAGTCGTCCCCATCTGTTTAACAAGGCACCCCTCCTCTGAGACTCGCACTCTGGCTCGCTGTGGGCCAGATTTACGTGCATGGAAGTGCAGGGCAAATTTTTAGTGAACCCCTCATTCAATTTGCACCCACAATCTGTGTGTAGTTAGTGCCAGGCCACTCATAGAAGTCGAAATCACTTCATTTTGAGCTGATCACTTAAAAATCACATGCTTGTTATGTAGTAAATTACTGCATTAACCTGATACAAATGAATATATGGTATAACATACACAGAGCTGTAATTCCAGCTCAAGAGGTCTTTATGAACCTATTTTGTTTGAAGATCAAATAAAGTGGGAAATTACAGAAGCCAGAATGAGGTGTTAAGGTCCAATTAACCAATAAGAAGACAGGCAAAAATACACTTTAAAGGATTTCTCATACATGATTCTGATCAGGTTTTTTGTGTGAATACTGAATTTACTCTGGTATGAACCAGTTCTACTCCTAAAAGTGTGGCCTGAATGTCTAGATTCAATAAATCACTTAGATTGATTCTTGTAGCCAATCAGCTTTATGTCGGGTTTCTGATGTAGCTAGGCTGTCCAGTTGGTGGATATCTGATGTGTGACGTATTCCACGAATAAATGCAGATAAACATAAAAAAATATTTAAAAACTTGGTTATCATTAGGCATAACTTAAGACTAGATTTTGGTAAATACATTCCCTCTGGTTTACCACAGGGATTATTTATCTCCTGGAACCTGCTGAAACATGATTGATCAATAGAACAAAATACCCTCCCAAATATTTCCCTTTTATTAGGCCTAAAATCCATATTGCAGTATAATTTGAAGCATGTGCGGTAACGATATATATCCTGATATATTCTTTTCTTCTATATATGTATATATATGTCAAAATGACTGAACATACTTGCATACCAGATACATTGCAGAAGAATGAACACACTTCAAAAAAGATGCCATTTTAAGAACATTTATTGTGCAAAACTTTTTTTTTAAATTACACATTTCAGTTCGGCTAAAATGTTTGCGGCCAGGTACCTCGTAACATGGATTGAGTGTCTTAATCATATTCTTAAAGCTGCTTTTCTCCACTGTAAAAACCATAAGTACACGGTAATGGCATTTGTGATATCCACCGCTGATTCATTTGCTCATACGGAGTGCCTTTGGAAAAAGCTTGGAAAATATCAGTCTGCTGGTGTTTAGGGCCACTTTTTTCTTTCCACTTGACTGACCTGGCATTTGTGGAAGGTGCAGTTTTTGGTTTTCCTCATATTCCAAAATGTGCTTCGTTTTGAGGTGTTAAAACAAATTTCTTGTATTCGCTTTTACTGTCGCCCAGCAGAATTTGCAGATGATATTTTTCTGCTCAACATCCATCTGCTTAATCACAAACCAGCTCCATATGACTGACGTCGCACCGGTCTTCTTTATGAGCACCTCCTCCTCCTCCTCCCCACCTGTAAGCTCCATGCTTGCAGCTGCTGCCATGCAAACAGGCACAGCTTGATGTAGGGCTGCTCGATTATGGCAAAAATCATAATCACGATTATTTTCACTGAAATTGAGATCTCGATTATTTGACGATATTTATTTAACAATAACAATGTATTGAATAATGACTTTAAAGATTGTCAAAAAATAATATAAAATAGTGTGCAAATACTGATAACAGTGCAAATGTTTGCAATATTAAAAATAAATGAAAAATGTAAACATGTTTAGTGAACTTTGCAGTGTTGCTCTGTGGTGCAGCTACGACACTGTAGCAAAGTTTACACACTATGTCTACTTGATCCACGTCTGACTCCGCGAACCCATAATGTTTCCACACCACTGAAGTTTTTTTTACCTCTCTTTTCAACCAACAACAGTCACTCTCCTCTCCAAATAACTTCTGCTTAGCTTTCCGAGCTTCCCTCGGGTCCTCTTAATCAGCGGTCCCCAACCCCCGGGCCTCGGACCGGTACCGGTTCGTGAGTCGTTTTGTACCGGGCCGCAAGAGTTGAGGCTCAGGTGTGAAATGTATAGTTTTCAGGGTTTTTATCGGTTTTCAGCGTTATTTTGTTATCGTTTTTATCGTTTACTCGGTTTTCCTTGGTCTTTTCACGTGTGTTATGAATAAATTTTCTTTTTTTCGGTACCGGTACTAGTTTTATTTTGTTGCATTTATCCGCGACACCTTAAAGACCGGTCCATGAAAATATTGTCGGGCATAAACCGGTCAGTGGCGCAAAAAAGGTTGGAGACCGCTGCTCTTAATTGTTGTGACACGTGTTCGAAATGCTGAGAGGTGCGCTCGATTTGCCACACGGAGCAGCGCGAGAGTAAAGCACGAGGGAGGGGCTAATAATCGGCTCAGTCATTTTTAATGATCGTTGAAAGCCCAGATCGTAATCGTGATTAAAATTCGATTAATTGAGCAGCTCTAGCTTGATGACATCATCAACATGGCTATCGTGGTAGGACGGTATAGTTAAAATCTCTTGTTGGTTTGTTTACTTTTAGAGGTTTAACTAAGCCATCATTATTATATTTCAGGCACATTTAGTTTAATAACACAGTTCAGCTGTGCTAACAGATGCTTTAGCTGCCAGTGTCATTGTGTGGTCCCTTCAGGGATCCATGCAGACTCCAGTGAAGGACCAATAGGGGCCACTTTCAGCTTCATATTCAGGCCATTCCAGCTTAAGACATGAGGAGGAAATGAAGAATACCAAGTCTGGGTTGTAATGTTGAATAAAAAATGATGTTGTGCACAGTGCCAGTGGTGGAAAGACAACTCAAAAATACAAACATCTGGATGATTAAGTGGCTCAATCGTAGTCAATGAGCCCAGGAGGGAAAACACAGCAAAGCATGTTGGTCTGTTTGGGAGTTGATAGTACAGATTTATTTCCTACAAGTGTGTATATGCGTGTGTGAGACCAACAAACCAGAATATTTAATGTGTGTGTTGTAGGTGTGCAGCAGTAGTATGTGTGTCAGTTCTGTATAATTCACACACAGTGATGTGATGAGGAAAGGAACCAACACAGCCTCTTTTTAACACAGCCCTTCCTGTGCCAACGCTAATGTGTCTCCGCTGTGTTTGTGTGTCTGTGCATTTAGCTGTACATACATGAGCTTGTTGTTGTATACCTGTTGTGGCTGTGCTGCTGCACGCCTGTGCTTCAGCTGTGAATCATAAACAATCTGAAGGCAGAATACATTAGAAGGAAGGTGCGAGAGCGCGCACTCTCAGTCTGACTCCTACAGCGTCTGCTAATGAACTGCATCTCCATCCCTCGTGACACAGTAAGGGTGATAATGACTTAGACCACATGCAGAGCAGGTGTGTGTCTGTATTCACATTCTAAGTTATATTTAAGTGCAAGGTAGCCAGATGCAGTGAAAGCTTTTCTCCATTAGGTGATGCCATCAGCGGGAGTTGCTCTCCCATCACGTCGAATACAGAGCAACATTTCATCATCCTGTCGTAAAATGTTTAATCAGTTTCTTTGGCACACATGAATGTACTTAGGTAATTGCAGTATCTGAGTTTAATAACAGGCGCATTGTTATTTATACGTTATGATTATGTTACGTGTTTCAAGCGTAACTGTGCATAAACCATGTAAGTGTATGTGTGTATTGATGGATGATATGTACTGACCAGAGCTGGGGAAGGTGACTGTCTATAAATACGTTTGAGCATCTCTTCCAAACTGTACAGTCAGCAGTGAGCAGAGGAAGCTGACCTGGACTCTTTTATATTTTACAATTTCTCATTCATCCGCTCTCTTCAGCTGCAGTGACGCATGTACTATAGCCTTCCTGCACCTTCCTGAAATTCTTTGATTCTCTCTGTCTCTGTTCGTCTTTTTCTCTTTTATCTATCTTTTATCTCCTGATCTCCGCCCCGCTCTTTTTCCTGCCTTTTCTATCTCTTTGATTTTCTTGTGTCTTTGCTTTCTTTTGTTTTTCTATCACCTCTTTAGCAGGCTCAGGTTTAACTTGCTCTTCAAGACCATCCAGTCGGTTTGATTGTAAAAAAAAAAAAAAAAGCAGCATTTCTTTTGACAAAATGACAACAGCGAGAAAAGCTGTTATCGATAAATGTGACACAACAGGTGCGAATTATCAAGGATGGCTGTGGCTGCAGGAGGTAGAGCCAGTCATCCACCAGTCAGAAGGGCGGTGTTTTGATCTTTAACTCCTCTACTGTGGTTGTTAAAGTGTCCTTGGGCAAGATTTTGAACCCTAGATTATCCCCGAAGCATCCATTGGAGCATTTGTGTGTGTTTGATGTTAGAAAAGCTCTTCAAAGCATAGAATAAAGTAGAAATGCAGTCTTTACATTTGCATTCATATGGAAATCTTCTCTGTCTGTTTGCTGTCTTTATGAGGTGTTGCACTAACAGAAAAATGAAGAAAAACTCTAAGTGTACCTTAGAAAAAAATTAGCATCTCCACTAGTTTCTGTAATTTGTATTGTGTGTGTGTGTTTGTGTGTGTGTTGATTTATGCTGCCATCACGGTACTATGCAATAATGTCTGATGGGAAAGCTGAGCAGTCATACCCGACACACTGCATGTCACATCAGGACAATGTACCCACATAGCAGACACATGTTTCTAATTACTTGCACCTTTTCCCATTTACTCCAACACAAATACACACTCCAGGTCACGTATCTCGTAGCGTGTGTGTGTGTGTGTGTGTTTCACTGGTGTCTGCCCAGCTTCTAATGTATTCTTTCCACTGCCCACTCTCTGGCACTGCAGTCCTCCCCCCATCTCTCTCCCTACCTCTACTAAATAATTAATTAGTGGCATGAGCAGGCAGCAGTTTTTTTCTCTGTGTTTAACATTCGCACACGCTCATTACAGGGTCAAATCGAACACTGACTCTGACCATGACCGGAAACATGCGTTTGCTTCAGTTAGTGTGTGTTTTACTTTGCGTGCCTCCTTCTCCATGCTAACCTATCTTGTGTGTGAATGTTTTTGTGTGCTTCTGTGCAAGGAGTCCTGCTCGTCCTTGATAATAACCTTTAACATCCAAGCACCCTACTCGTACACACACACACACACACACACACACACACACACACACACACATATACACACCCAGACCCTGTGCTGTTTGTGCAGGTATATTTCACAGGGTGAGTACAGTGGGATTAACGGGGATTAAAAAGGAAGTGCTGAGTCTGAACCTGCTTTTTTACTCCCTCCATTAAACTATATGCATGCATGCTGGGGAAATCATCCTGTCCTGTTTCATCCTTCTTCAGGCTAAAAAACCGTCCTCTATATGTGTAATTTTGCGTGTATGTGTGTGTGTGTGTATCGACGGTGTCTTATGTTACTCAGTGGGCGGATGCAGGGTGGGCTAAGAGCCCAGTGATAATCGGGCTCTTCCTCTTTTAAAATGTGTCTCTGAAAACTTCTGTAGTGTTGGCAGGTGAGTCGAGTTGGTGTTCAGCTTTTTTGTTATCTTAGCCAAACAAAGCAGCCAGCAGTATATAAATGCTACGCAGGATTTCTGCAAGTCATCGAATTATAGGAATAAAAATGAGGTGGTGTGATGTGGTGCAGAGAAAGACAAGGACACTCAAGGACTCGCCTGCATTCACTGCAATATCAGGCTCCTGATGCAGCTTTCCATCCTGCCCAACCTTAAAATTACAAATTTATATTTTAGTTATTTACAACAAGTTGCTTAATTTTTTGTGTTTTGTTGGTGCAGGTTAGGCATCCTGGAAGCAAATCTAGGTTTAACCCTCTGAGGTCAAAGTCATCATATGTGCAAACCCCTAATCCTACTCCACAATCTAGAAGAGCAGCACCAAGTATTGCTACCAAATGCAGTATTAAAGTAAAGCAAAAACCTAAAGTCCAAATGTATATTGAGATGATCTAAAATATAACATGTAAGTATGATTCAGATTTTGGTTATGCATTGTTTTACATGGTTTAACGCTGTAATTTTCACATCATAAAATCTCTAAAAAGCTTATGTTTCGTTTACAAAAAGATGTGTAGTTAGCATAAGCATGGTTATTTTGTTGGCTTCAATCTTGTTTTATGGCATAGAACTCACATGCATCAAACTGTTAATAAAATCCACATAACTGCACTGTTGGGATTAAAACTGCTATGTTGTTTGAAGTTCACGTTTTTCAATTCAGCGAGCCTGTGATTTGTACGTGCTGTCCCGTCTATTGAGTCCAGAAGGTTAAACACTACATTAACCAGACAGCACGACATGCGGCACATGAATATTATGCAAATGTTTTTAGAAATTTTATCAAATGTAACTTCCAGACACCACTTTGCTTGTTACTGATTTATTTAATAAATTACAACATCTCAGGCCATCTGACCTTCATCAGGTTAAATGCTCAACTTTTTTCCACTGTAGCATCAACAAAATGTCAACATTTAGTTGGAGGGCTAATGAAAACAGTCAGCCAGTCACATTAACATCATTGTGAGTGTGACATTAATCCTTACATCCAGGCTTAGTCTTTAACAACACGGCGTCAACAGGATGCAAAGGTAACACTTGTTTGAGAAGCTAGACGTAACCCTAACCCTATAAAGACATCTGCAACCATGATTTTCCTGAAGTACAGCATCCGTTAAAGGTGTGGCTATATTTGAAGTCTGAGAAACCAAATCTGAGAAACCAAGCCTAGGCTATACATTTTTTTTACAACAAGCATTTGTCACAGAAAAAAAGTCCCAAGGACCCAAATACACAGCAAAAATTTCGAGTAAAACTAAAAGCAAGAATTATTGATACTGATGCCCACAGTTCAGAAAAAGTAACTGTAGGTGAACAAAAAGCTGTAAAATTCAAAACACATAGCGGTAATAAACATGGAAAGTCATAACAGATGACACAAATGATAGCAAGATAAAGACAAAGAATAAGGCAGGACTGTTTATACACTGAAGACAAATAGAAGAGTCTAAATTAGAGGTAAACTAGACACAGGTGAAGCTAATCAAGGCAATCAACCAGGAAGTAAAACCAAGAACAAGAAACAACCTACAAGATTACTACATGCAGACAAAGACGACTCACGGCAAACATGGCAGAAAACTGGAACACTAAAGAATAAAAACAACAATTAAATCAAAGCCAAAATCAAACCATTACCAGTTGGAAAGTATAACTGGCAAAATATAACCTAACAAAATATGCTCCCAGTTAACTTTGTGGAAAATGTAGGATCCAATTTCATAGTAGCTCAATCTAAACTTGAAACTAAAAGTCTGGGAATCTTTTTGGAAGTCTGCTACTTTGATTTGGACTCTTTTTACTCTTCCTTTAAAGACTTTGAAAAGAAGATTTCTGACATACTCCCTAAAAACACAACATCAAAAGTACTACAGACTAAAGGCACTACTTGTCTACCTTGTGTCTTCTTTGTAGCTTTAATAAGCACGCTCCAAGTGTCTGTGCACTCTGACCTTTCCTTCATAGGTATAGTTAGATCATCTTATTCAGGGTTCTTCAGAGAATAATTTAGAGGAACAGGGAGACCCGGAATAATGAGACACTGTTACAGGTCGAGAGTTAACTCCATCTGACTTACACAGTATGTCTTCTCCTAAACTAGAACTTCCAGGCCCTGCCAAGGCAGCCACTTCAAATCACCAAGAAGCAGTACATCCAAGGTATGCTACACACACACACACACACTTATTATAATAGAGAGAGAGAGCAAAAAGCCCTCCCACACACCTCAGAGAGTGACAATGATGCATTGGAAGTGCAGTGCAAGTGTATGTTAGAGAGTGAGGAGGACCTCCTTTGGAGCATGCAGAATAAGCTGGAACAAGTTAAAAAAAAAAAAAACCCAAAGGACGATAAAGCAGCAGCAGCAAAGGCCTTCTTACCAAACTCTGTCGAATGTGTTTCCTACATGTTTGTGTACTACCCCCCTGCTGTAGCCTCTTCTTGTTTTGCTTGTTAGTTCAGGACTGCAGCTGTAGCACACTTCTGATTTCAGCCTGTGGATAATTAAAAATGCAGTTTGTTGCTTTTTAATTATAATAATAATCAGTTTTATGGACGTACAGCTCAGAAGTTTACATCCATTCATCATGGGCATGAATGTCGCGGTAAATCTGGGTTTTTAATGATTTCTTTGAACTGCTCTTTTCCAGGGTGCAACGATAGTACCAGATACAACTTAAATGACTTTTAAAAAGAGTTGGGTGCACAAGTTTACATTTATTTTGGATTTTCAGATAGCTGCATAGGGTGAAAAGAATATATACAAGCTCAAATTTATGCATACATTCTACACTGATAATTCATTAAATATCCTCTCCACGCCCACCAGACACTTTTGGTAGCCATCAATAAGCTTCTGGCTTGATTCTGACTGGATATTTTTCACATCTCACATAAAACACTTCTCCAGAAGGTGTTTGGGTTGTAGCTGTAGTTGTAGAAGGTATACGTTTGACCCTGCGGGAATTAGAGAAATCGAAATAAATTCAAACTTGTGCACCAAGTCATTAAAGTTGTATGCTGCACAATCATTCCACCCTGGGAAAAGAGCACTTCCAAGAAGTCATTAAAAGCCCAAACGTAACATGACATTCATGCCAATGATGGGTGTTTGTGTAATTCTGCACATAACTGTGTCTTATAGCACCAAGGTCCTCAAATGAACAGACCAGAATGTGAAATAGTTTTCCTTCTTAGAGTGCATTTTCATTCAAACATCTCTGGATGCATTATTAAGGTTGCATTTATTACTAAAAATACAAACTTGGGTTTGTATAGTGTATCATACACAGAAAACCAGTTTATCTCCATTCTGCATGTGGTGTTGCTTTCATGATCCATATGAACACAAGCATCCACTTGGCAATTTTAGACCTGATTATTTTTCCAGTAAGTGTTCTTGTCAGGCTTTCTCCAAGCTTTAATTACTGTGATTTTCCCTTGCTGCACACTATAATATTTGGTAAATACTTTCACACTGCCAGCATGAAAACAGCAGGAGTCTTCAGTTTACATGAAAGTTTTTTGACAACTCTACAGGAAAATTACTCTATGACAGAATTTGGCTATGATGGCAAACTTAGATAGATTATAGGTTGAAGCTCTGTTCAGAACAGGGTTCATCAGTGCTTTTCATTTCATATCAATGCAGCTTAAAATGTTAAAAATGATGTTGAATCTATCTTAAATCCTTTAAGACATTATTTCTTTACATTACATTTATATTTATATATTCTTAGTTTCACACCCATCATTTATTAAAGAACTGGATTTGTTAAATTCCAAATCCCATAAACTACATTAGATACTCACGACACATTAATCGAGTGTAATCTGTTTTTACTCAGGTACAGTAAATCTCTGATTGGCACTTGATGATGTCTCTGGGCAGTTTTCAAGGCCCCTGTCTAAACAAATGGGAAAAGAGCCATAACTTTAATTTAAGGGCCCACAAAGTGATAAAAGTGTAGAAACCGAATCAGAATAAATACTCTTATTACAACATTAAAATCCTCTGTGGTAATGTACAGATGCTGAATTACAAAGATTGAGTCTTTATCCAGATACCTATTGACGTACAGTTGAAGCTGTAATGCGTATGTCAGCTCAACAACACAATTTGCTTTTTCATTCCTTTATTGCTGTGCCTCCCTTCTGTAATGTCTCTGACTGAACATCTCAACCTAACATTTGTTTCATGCAACTGCGATGCAAAGAGCTTGTGACAGATTACCAGCTCCTATTTAAGGATGGATTTCCTTGTTTTTATGAGGTCATCTGGTATCTGGAGAGTCAGTTTAATCCTTGCCTGCTTCAGAGTTACCAGATCAGCCGGCTGACAGCGAGTCCCAAACACAAGATGATGAATAAAACATTAAAACAAGTCCGTCCGTCTGTTGGCGTGACCACTGACACAGACACCGCTGCTGTCAGTCACAGCCATTGGTGCTGCACTCAGCTTTATTGCTTTATCTCTGTCCTCTCAGTGCCTTTTTTATTTCTTCCTGTGTGAGTGATTCATAGGTGCTAACATCAGCACCTCTGCTCCCCTCTCACTCAGGCTCCCAAAGGTCCTTGTCATCAAATCCTCTTCAGCCTCTGCTACATCCCTCATATCATCCGCGCTCTTGCTCCATCACTATCCCTGCTTCCCTCCCTCTGTCATTCTCCTATTAGTTATCACTTTGTGACTTGAGGTGTGAGGTGGAGACACTAATCACAAAGGATAGCAGTGCCCCAGTTTGTGTTTATGATATTTGTGTGTGTGTGTGCAGGCATTTTAATCACGCTGACGTGGGCCGTGTGATGGCTGTTATTGTTGTCATTTCTCCCTTACAAAGGTCAGCACTTCAGTTCAGCACTGTGATAGCCTGGTCCTGATTGGGTTCCTGCTGTATTGCAGCAGCATAACTTAACCCTTTATTAAGTCGGATACAAGTGTTTTTCTTGCTCCTTTAAATCCCCTGCTTACATTTCCTCTGAGTGTCTCTTTCTGTATACTCCACAAACTCTTCATTCAGTTTTGTTCATGGTTTTAAATGTGCTGAGAAAGATATCCCTACATTACACACTGGGATTCTACACATATATACAGTGGGGCAAAAAAGTATTTAGTCAGCCACCGATTGTGCAAGTTCCCCCACTTAAAATGATGACAGAGGTCAGTAATTTGCACCAGAGGTACACTTCAACTGTGAGAGACAGAATGTGAAAAAAAAATCCATGAATTCACATGGTAGGATTTGTAAAGAATTTATTCGTAAATCAGGGTGGAAAATAAGTATTTGGTCAATAACAAAAATACAACTCAATACTTTGTAACATAACCTTTGTTGGCAATAACAGAGGTCAAACGTTTACTATAGGTCTTTACCAGGTTTGCACACACAGTAGCTGGTATTTTGGCCCATTCCTCCATGCAGATCTTCTCAAGAGCAGTGATGTTTTGGGGCTGTCGCCGAGCAACACGGACTTTCAACTCCCGCCACAGATTTTCTATGGGGTTGAGGTCTGGAGACTGGCTAGGCCACTCCAGGACTTTCAAATGCTTCTTACGGAGCCACTCCTTTGTTGCCCGGGCGGTGTGTTTTGGATCATTGTCATGTTGGAAGACCCAGCCTCGTTTCATCTTCAAAGTTCTCACTGATGGAAGGAGGTTTTGGCTCAAAATCTCACGATACTTGGCCCCATTCATTCTGTCCTTAACACGGATCAGTCGTCCTGTCCCCTTGGCAGAAAAACAGCCCCATAGCATGATGTTTCCACCCCCATGCTTCACAGTAGGTATGGTGTTCTTGGGATGCAACTCAGTATTCTTCTTCCTCCAAACACGACGAGTTGAGTTTATACCAAAAAGTTCTACTTTGGTTTCATCTGACCACATGACATTCTCCCAATCCTCTGCTGTATCATCCATGTGCTCTCTGGCAAACTTCAGACGGGCCTGGACATGCACTGGCTTCAGCAGCGGAACACGTCTGGCACTGCGGGATTTGATTCCCTGCCGTTGTAGTGTGTTACTGATGGTGACCTTTGTTACTTTGGTCCCAGCTCTCTGCAGGTCATTCACCAGGTCCCCCCGTGTGGTTCTGGGATCTTTGCTCACCGTTCTCATGATCATTTTGACCCCACGGGATGAGATCTTGTGTGGAGCCCCAGATCGAGGGAGATTATCAGTGGTCTTGTATGTCTTCCATTTTCTGATGATTGCTCCCACAGTTGATTTTTTCACACCAAGCTGCTTGCCTATTGTAGATTCACTCTTCCCAGTCTGGTGCAGGTCTACAATTCTTTTCCTGGTGTCCTTCGAAAGCTCTTTGGTCTTGGCCATGGCGGAGTTTGGAGTCTGACTGGTTGAGGCTGTGGACAGGTGTCTTTTATACAGATGATGAGGTCAAACAGGTGCCATTCATACAGGTAACGAGTGGGGGACAGAAAAGCTTCTTACAGAAGACGTTACAGGTCTGTGAGAGCCAGGGATTTTCCTTGTTTGAGGTGACCAAATACTTATTTTCCACCCTGATTTACGAATAAATTCTTTACAAATCCTACCATGTGAATTCATGGATTTTTTTTTCACATTCTGTCTCTCACAGTTGAAGTGTACCTCTGGTGCAAATTACTGACCTCTGTCATCATTTTAAGTGGGGGAACTTGCACAATCGGTGGCTGACTAAATACTTTTTTGCCCCACTGTATGGTGGGTCAAATGAATTTGAATTCAGTTAGCCATGGCATTTCTAACAAGACGGAGAAGTGATAAAGCGGGCAAAGACATTTGCATTAAGCTCAGCATCTGTGTGGTTTACAGTATATTGATCAATATTTATTAAATTCCTGACATTTTGATTGCACAAAGAGTGCACAACCTTCATTAACACTCAGTGGATCAATGGTCCAGTAATGTTACAGTCACACTGGGGAAAACAGTGACTAAGACCACAAAACAGCTAAGATTATGGCTTATCTTGCCTTTGAAATGGTCGCTTCAAAGACTGGAACCTGGTTTGCGGACGCTCATAGTCAGTTGCCATCTTCAAAGCAACTTTGGTGCATGAAGGTGACAATAAAACAGCAGCTAGACGGAGTCAGTCTGCCAGCAGTTTGGTATTAACTGGGGTCAAGTTGGCAATTACATTCAGTCTGTTTGTAATAAATCGGCAGTTTTATTTTTATTCCAGTGTGACTGAGCCATAAAAGACCTGTGAACCAAACCAGATGGCATTCACTGAGTAGTTTTTTTATTTAAAGCCAGTATTATCGCATTAAAATATCTATAAACGACATCACAACACAGATAAGAGTAAGTTAAGAACAAGCTATCTGTATACAGTATGCATTTAAACTTTCTATGTTATATTTACATTTTTATAAATTAAGATAGCAGTATGTGAGGTCATTAAAAAGTAATTAAATTAGCTGTTTATGGGGAAATAAGAATATACAGGGAGCAGTAAAAGTGGGATCCAGAAGAGATTTTATTTCACTTTAATTTAATTTAATAAGGGTAATTTTATACCTCCATAACAATGAACTAACAAGCTAAATTAGTGGTGATATCCTATCATAAATGAATAAATTGTATTAAGTTGGAAAAACAATAATTAGTCATTTGAAATATGTATTATAATTTTTTTCTTGTTAATTGGACAAGAAGTTTTGTTCACCTTCAACTTTTAATGCAAAAACCTGTTTTGAATCCAGCCTTGAGGACAAGTGACAAGAGGCTGTAACCTGTATATAGTTATGCATTTGTAGTTTGGAGTATCTCTTGCTTAACAGGAAATGATGATTTACAGAGTTATTCCTCAGCGCCTGTGTTTGGTTCTCAAAGGAAAAGAAGACGAGGTGGTGACCGTGCATCCTCGGGCCATGTTCATTCCTCGGGAGGGCTGCACGTTTCTTGCTGCAGGTGAGAAAATAGGAAGTATCAAAACATAACCTTTTTGACTCCTTTCTTGTTCCCACAGCAGGTAGCACCACACGTTTGTTTTAGAAAAGTTCTATACCAAATGCCCTTCCTGCCATAACCCCAAATTGGATTTGTGTCTCTGGCTGGAACTGAACCAGCAGCCTTTTTACTTGCCAGTGGATGTGTACACGACTACACCATGGAACGACTTGTAATTCAACCTAATTAAGTGCAGGCAAAATGATATTATAGAGACATTTGGTATCTTTATCTTCCTGTGTTTGTTTTTGATTCCAGAGGTCTGTTTATTTTTGGATTCATACAGTGTATCGGATCTTTTTAAATGCACTTTGTCAGTGCAGAATAACCAAATGTTGCTCTGGACACAAAGGTGTCTCCAGTACTCGTACTTAGAGTACATGAGCAGTTTAATCACTGCTCATGTTTTGACACATCATTTATTCTCGAGTCGACAGAAATTACCTGCTCAGGCATGTCTTTGCATTTACTGTTGAGGCAGACAGTAACTACATCTAAGAGAGTGGAAGAATTGCTGCACCGTAGTAGTGCCAACATTAGTTCTGCTTTTGTAGCCTAGCCTACTGGGAAGAGTATGAACATCTGTTTTGACAGCAGCCCAGATTAAAATGAGATATGTGAGTAAAACAAGACTAATTAAAGCCTTTTCAGTAACACTTAATAAAAAGAAAGGTCTCAGTAATAAATGTCAGTTGTAATAACACTATTGTAGGTACTTACAAGATAATTGTCATACATTAGCAGCATTTATTATGTGTTAATTATGCTCGATAAGGTGTTAATTATAGCATCATATAGCCCTTGTTAGACAAAATCACTTGTTTAATTCTGTTTTATTTAAATAGCACCAAACAACAACAGTTGTCTCAAGCTACTTTATACTGTAAGGCAGCGGTCCCCAACCCCCGGGCCTCGGACCGGTACCGGTCCGTGAGTCGTTTGGTACCGGGCCGCGAGAGTTGAGGCTCAGGTGTGAAATGTATGGTTTTCGGGGGTTTTATCGGTTTTCAGCGTTATTTTGTTATCGTTTTTAGCGTTAACTCGGTTTTCCTGGGTCTTTTCACGTGTGTTATGAATAAATCTTCTTTGTTTTGGTACCGGTACTAGTTTTATTTTGTTGCATTTATCCACGACACCTTAAAGGCCGGTCCGTGAAAATATTGTCGGGCATAAACCGGTCCGTGGCACAAAAAAGGTTGGAGACCGCTGCTGTAAGGTAAAGATCCTTCAATAAGAGATAAGATAATACAGAGAAACCCACAACAATTAAAAAACCCTTTATGAGCAAACAGTAAGCGACAGTGGGAAGGAAAAACCTCCAATAGAAACAGACTTAGAGAGGGGCAGCCATCTGCTGTGACCGGTTAGGAGTGAGGGGAGGAAGACAGGACAAAAGAGCCACAGATGAATAATAATTCATCTTTAAATGCAGAGTGTTGCATAAACATATGCTGAGTGAAGAATAAACACTCAGTGCATCATGAGAATTCATGGGACTAGTGTTTCAGCGTCACTCTGAGATAGGATATTTCTAAATTTAGAGATATTGTGCAAATGGAAGAAAGCAGCTCTTCATATTTGTTTAATATGTGCATTGAACAACATATCATATAAAATCACTCCAAGGCTCCTCACGGTGTGGCTGGAGACCAAGGTAAAGCTATCCAAAGTAAGCATCTGATTAGATACCATATTTCTTGGAATTTTAGGGCAGAGTACAATAACCTCAGTTTTTTCTGAATTTAGATTCAGGAATTACCTGGCAAAAGTTCATAGACTTTTTAGGAATGCAAATTAAAGCTACTTTATTAGAATTGTTATATGCGTTATTTATGTATTTATTGGTATTCAGCTCTGTGCTTATTGACCTAAGTGTTTTTTTTTATAGCTACTGCAGCTAAAGAGAGAGTCCTTCCTAGTTAAATCTTTTATTATACATTAATTATACATGTTTCTTATCAACAGGTATATAATCTCCTATCAATTAATGCATGTTGCAAAGATCTGACTCTAAAGCATTACACAAGTTTCCCTGATCTTCTTTTATGTTCTGACAAACATTTGCAGCATCAGTGTTCTGACTTCAGGTCCCATACTTCAGCTGAAGTTTCTAACTGTGAGCTCAAACAGCCCTCTTTTGCTGACATGACCTCAGCTGGCATCAAAAGGTCACTCCTGGGTGCAATGGTGATGTAGCTGTGCAGGCAAATAGGGCAGAGTCGGGACACTGTCAGTCTGGGAGAGCTTTGTGGCAAGCCGGGGTGTCTGCTGGTCCTGACAGTGTGGCACACTTACATAACCAGACAGATAAAACAGGGTTAGCATGAGGACAGCAGCAGAGTAAGAGTGAGGATCCCACACATACACAAAGAGCAGGGAGGCTCTAACACGCTCGCGCCAGCAGGCCAACACATGCCCACACCAAAACATGGACTTAGAGGCAAGATTACCATGGAAACAACCCCTCCGAGGGAGGCCTCGCAGAGCCCCGCCACTTGCATGTCCTCTGATGTCCTTTCCAAACTGGAACTGGTACAGTGTGTGTATCCGTGTGTGTGTTTACACAGGAAAGCAACTGCTGTTCCTTTCCTGTGTCCTTATAAAAAGTTCAATGAGACGCATCAGAAGGTATCTGAATATTAATTTCTAGTCTGTGTGTGTCTATTGATTCCTACCCCCACCCCCACCCCCCCCACCCCCCTCATTTTACCTAAGATAAACAAACTGTTCTTCGTACTACATTTTGAATATCCTCGCTTTCCCAAAGCAACCTGTGTGCATCTGATGTGTCATTGTTTATTTTTACATTTCTGAACTCATTTGTTTTCTGTTGGGAGATGTCTGCTGGTGTGTGGGAGCTGCAGAGTGAGGAAGAAAGGGAGCTAGCCAAGATGAGAACAAGGCAGGCTTCCGTCCCTCATCAAGCCTTCTTAAAAGCATGCAATGAGATTGGTTTTATTTGAATTTCTTTAGCTTTCTAAGTTGATAAAAAACAATACTTTTGGCCATCCTGCAAGCTTTTCATCAGAGATTTTAATTTTAAAAAAGCCTCATTCAAATATGTTATGAAGCTTTTCAAATGGTTTGACTATCAAACAAGCAGATGAATGACAAAGTTGAAGGTGAATTAAAATGTTAATAGCAGTTGCATAATGTGCTCTTTTACAGTATCAGCAGACATTTTAGAGATCAAAGGCCCAGTTTTTTCCATTTTATTCAATAGTAGATATGAGCCAGTGTGTTTCAGGTTACTGCCCTTTAACTGCATGACTTTGTTCACATCTGTGTGTGGGCATGACTCATAATCTGCTAACTTAATTATAATTTAAGTTAAGTTTTTAGAGAAACAAATTCACCTTGACCTCCAAACATGGCTCATGTAGCATATTTATTAGTTCCCTGGCTTTAATTTGGCTTTAAGTCTCTGAAGCCTGTTTTTTTAAGTACAAGTGGTAAAAATGATGAAGTTTTTCATTGGTGGAACCACTGAAATGTGATGTCTTTGTTTGCATTTATCTATCTTTTGAGCTTCAAAGTCAGCAGCTCAGTTTAAAAAAATCATTTATTTCTTTATCACAAACTGAAGCTGAACAGTATTAGAAGAAGACAGAGCAAAGCTGATCAGAATAAAGAAACGATGAAAGAAATAAAGTGCTGAACAGATTACAGGGAGATTACCTTTATTGATCCTGATACTGTTTTCTTTCTTGAATAAACCCTGGCTGCATTTGCAGTTTTTTAGGACCCAGAGTTCTCTTGGGTTTGAACAACATGAAACACATGGCTTATATGCTTCCCCAGTTGACTTAAACTTTTAGCTCATATCTATAGATTTCTTTGGCCTGTCTTTGCTGGTCGATTTGTTCTTACTGCAAACCTCTCCGCAACCCTAATCAACTGTAACTCACAAGGAGTATTTCATATTGTTAGTCTGTACGTTGAAGTTGGGCCCTTAAGTTTTAATCCTCCACTTGTGCTGCTTCTTGTTCAACAAGGCAGCATGTTTTTTTAAATCTTCCATTGTTCCGATTTTGGTGAGTCCGTGTGTATAGCCTCAGTTTCCTGTTCTTAGCTGACATGAGTGGCGCGTGGTCTTCTGCTGCTGTAGCCCATCTGCTTCAAACTACAGTGTGTTGTGCACTGACAGATGCTCTTCTGCACACCTTGGTTGTAACAAATGATAATTCAGATACCGTTGCTGTCCTATCAGATTAAAACAGCCTTTTTTTCTTTGACATAAACAAGGAATTTTCATGCAAAGATCTGCCACTCGCTGGATGTTTTCTCTTTTTCCTGACCATACTCTGTAAACTGTAGAGATGGTTGTGTGGGAAAATCGCAGCAGATCAGCAGTTTCTGAAATACTCAGACCAGCCTGTCTGACAACAGCAACCAGGTTACAATCAAAGTCACTTGAATCACCTTTCTTCTTCACTCTGATGCTCAGTTTGACCTTCAGCAGGTGATCTCAACCATGTCAACATACCTAAATGCACTGAGTTGCTGCCATGAAATTGATTAGATATTTGCATTAGCGAGCAGTTAATAAAGTAGTCGGTTACATCTGTTTTTTTCTCAGTAATATTGTAGCAAAGTAAACCGCTATTTGTTTCCTTTGGCCTCTATCACTATAGTAACTAGTTTCTATTCTTTATGTCTGCCTTTTTTTAACATATTGGGACTAAATGGCACTCACCTTGTGGTCCTCAGAGTACAAAAAAATATATATTTAAAAATATCAGCAGCTTTCTCTTTCTAAAATGTATTCCAAATCATGAAAAACTAATGACACTACTACTGAGTTCCTTTTCTCTTCTGCTGTCCATATTAATGTTTAAGTCATGTCAAATTCTCACTAGCTTCTTGCACAACTGGTGGGTGCAGTGCTGTAGAAACAAAGCAGGGTTGAGGTAAAGAGAAGCGTTTTGTCTGTCAGGGTTATTTCTGTGTGGATCGATACAAGGTTTCCTGACTGCAGGCCTTGGAGAACATATATAGACCACACACAGGCTAAGTCAGGATCACAGATTCACGTGTTTCATACTAGCTGCATATATTTCTATAATATCAGCCCAGAAACTTTCTCTTCTCTTCTCCTTTCTGTTTCTCTTTACACACACACACACACACACACACACACACACACACGTACACACACACAAGGATCCTGGTCAGCAATATGTTTCTTAGGCTGCCAGCCATGCTTGGAGGAAGTGTGATCGAGCTCATGAAACATTAATGAGATGATATCTTTAGAAACTCCCTCGCTCATCTCAGCAGAACCAAAACTCTTGTCTCTTGTCCTCCATCTTTCACCTCACTATCACCCCTCCACCCTGCTTTCTTTTCTTCATTCAGCCCCCTGGAGTCTCTGCCTTTATCCATCCCTTTTAAAATTTCCTTTGCAATTTATACTCGGAGCTTGGCTAAATGGAAATCAGTGTTTGAACAGTCGAGGGAGGCTATTACAAATTCCTTCCCTTCTTTGTAGGACTGAATGATTTGACCTGAAATCAGCATTACATAAACTGTCAGACTTAGCACAGTAATGACAAATTTAATGCTGCTTATTTTTAATGCACTGGGATATAAAATATTCATCCTCAGAATACCATCCACATATACACCAACAGAAACCTACCGCAGCTGGTATTTTTATCCTGAGTGTAGATTTTCCTCTGCCTGTTTCCAGTTTCTTTTCCCCACATTTGGTTGACTTTAATTTGATTTTGGAGCAGGGAAGCAAAGGAAAGGGATCTGTCTGGTTGGAATACCAGTAAATGTAATGTACTGCAGTGGCTTTGTCAGAGTGAATAGAAATGTGTGTTTGGGTTTCCTCGTGTGTGAGTATGTGTGACTACATCTTAAGAGGTGTTTCAATTTAGATCTACCAAACTGACAAGAGAGCAGCTGTCAGTACAGGGCTCTTTGCCCTAACATGCTGATCTGTGTGTTTGTGTTTGCATCTGTGCGCATGTTGTGTACTCTTTGTGTTTGTCCGTAGTTTCAGCTTCTGGTTATCTTTCTGCTTATGAAAAGGCCTTTTCTGAAATGGGTCAGGTGTCAGAGGCCTTTTTAGTTCAGGTATTTTATTTATTTATTTGTTTATTTATTCATGTATTTATGTCTGATCTGCAGTTGAAACTGTTTTCCTCTTTTGCAGTTACTCACTCCTCTCCTATCTCTACCTTATTTGTCACTTTTTTTATTTTTATTTTTTTTGACTAATATAAGTCTTTAAAAATATGCGTTTCACCTATTTTGGATTGCAAGTAAGTTCAAGTTCAAGTTCAAATTTTATTCGCCACATGCAGTGACAGGTTGCCCTGCAGTAGAATGAACCCGCCTCCCGACCTTACACACACACAAGTAAGAATCAGATTTATTTAAAATACTGTTTTCGCTTTTTTAAGATTGAAGAAAACATTTTTCTCTGGGTGAAGCTTATGGTCTTATAACAGAGCTGTGAGCCTGAGGTGGCCACGTCAATCCCTCCCTATGACATCATACAGAGCTACAAGTAAAATATACAGTTTGAAACGAAGCATTTAGAGTAGACTGATGCCATCTGTGACTTATTTAAAACTTTGTCCGTGACCACGGTAGGTCGATATTAGCTTGTTCTTTAGTTCGTGAGTTCTCTTGGGAGATCAATGAGTTTAAACAGCATGAAAGTCATTCACAGTACATGGCCTTATCATTTTGGTGACACGTTCACCAAATGCCTAAATGTAATTACCATTATGTGAACTAAAATACTTTATAGTCAGTGTGACATTTAAATGTGTGCTGCCCATAGTCACATCAGGTTTTAATAACAGCATTTATGTAGAAAGTTGCGTGTCCTTTCCCTAATAGCCCACATTTACGTGGCAGAGTTTGCTCACTCTGAGGCGGATGCAGTGAAATGGATCCAAATCACGTCAATTACGCTATCACATGGAAAATAAAATCAAAGTGCCTTGTGAAATCAAATCGATGTATTCACAAGAAACCCTGTTGTTAGGGGCATTATGGAGAATTAGGGAGCAGGATACAATAGTGTAATTGCAGCATGCAACATTGTCACGTAAGAAAGTCAGCTCCCGTTGGGAGCTTTTTGACCCCTGCATACAGTAAAGTTTTAAAGTACTGGCTGAAAAAGCTCAGGGCTGTGCTATTAAGTGGAAACTTATGCACTAAGTCACAGTGGTTTTCCAGATCAGAACAATAAAGCAGATGTTTGTAAGATAAGTAGCTTATTCCCAGGCCGGTAATGCCAGGAATAATGGGAGAAAGATTACTTCCATCCAAGGTGCCAACCCAAAATCTCTCTAGGTGCTCTCTGTGATGTTCCAGCTGGTTTTCAGCGCTCACTGAATCTGGCTAAAATTAGATCGTCAGGGTCAGTAAATGTGCTGAGCGCCTCTGGATCAATTCTTTTGATTTACATGAGTAGACACTGAAAACTTTGATTGTAAATCTGGCTGCCTTGTCTGTCTTGTCTCCATAGCCTGTATATAAATGATGGATATGAGACTGTGACATGCACCTTTGGTTTGAGAAGTCTTGCTTTAAAGCCATGATTTGAACATTGTTAACCATCTTTTTGTTTTGTTATATTTTAAACCCACATGTTCTTAGTGAGGAACGGCTCTGACTGGGGGATCAGAGCCAGGTTATGTTTTATAACCTAACTTTTAAACTAGCAATTGAGGTCATAAATTCACCAGCAAAGTGTTTACTGAAGTCAAATGTCAAGTAAGTAGCAAACTCGGACTACTGCTGTTTTATGTACTCTCAGTGGTTATCTCAGATTCATTTCAGGGAACACTTGATTATCAGAGTATAACACAAAGTCAGTTAAACTTCAGGAATATCAGTCAGTCCAGTTAGTTAGAAACCATTGTGAATCTATTTCACCTGTTCTGGTGCAAATTAAAGTGACAAATGCTGCAGTGGGGAGGCAACAAGACAACACAACAACAGGACCAGTATGTGCTTTTTTGTGCAAGGATGAACAGAAGAAGGGCATGATGTCCTTTAGTAAGACCTGTGCTCACAGATAAGAATCGTGCATCGTGATTGGCTGGAACACCAGAACTGGGAGATCTGCCTCTGGTTCTTCAGTCTCAGAAGAGAGCAGGTCCACACTGAGCAAGTGTGACAGACATGAAAGACTATACAGATGCCACGGTGAATGTTATGCTATTAGCACCATTATCATGTATGACCAGTGAGTCAGTGATTGTATGGAAAGGCATATTTTGGGGGGATAGCACAGGCCTCCACATGCTAATCAACAGTAGCTTGACTTCTGTTAGATACCAGGATGAAATGCCCTGGGTTCCTCCTGGTCCAACTGGATCCAGCCGGGAACCTCTATGGCACCACCAGTGCCGCAGACGGCCCAGGAGGACTGTGGAGTGGCTGCTTTAACTGTGTCTTTAATCACCAGGGAAAAATGAGAGCATTTTCCTCTCAGCACTTTGACATATACATTTTGGTTTGGTGATCGAACACTGGCATCAACAGCTGGTAGAAACACGTGGCTCACAAAGACACAGATATGTTCTGCACACAGTTTTATTTTAGCTCTTTTTTCTTCCTGGAAGCTCTCGCTCTTTAGTCCTTGGTGTCAGTATTGATTGCTCCACTCAGGAGGGCAGGTTGGGGAACAGAAAGTAGTAGTTTTCGCACCAGTAACACTTTCCTCTGATAGAAATGTCTCCGATTAATTGTAGTGTTAATGTGGAAAGGAAAAAAAAAAAGTGATATGAATGCTATACTGTTTAATAATACAGTATAGTACTTTTGAACAGTAAAAGGGAGTAACTTCATGTGGAGGTGGTAGGATGTTGTTACCTTCAAAAGGAAACACACTTGCTGTTTTAACCAACTGCTGGCTCTAGCTGTATATTGACTATCCAGACATGAAAGTGGTATTGATCTTCAAAACTGCCAGCGAGTGAAAAAGCCCTTTGCCCAAAATGTCAAACACTTTTTAAAAAATTCACAATCTAAAGGTTTTCCTTTTGCTTTCTGTGGAGCTTTTGTGATGAGATGATGACCAAATAAGGCATGTGTTTGTGGACTGGGATTACTCATGTTGTGGGGACACAAAGTAAATCTCCTTTCACAGACTCGACTCGTGTTTTGGGACAGAGAATTAAACCTTAAATCTGAGGAGTTTCATTAGAGGTTGCAGTCAGAAATAGGCAAGTACAGGGTTATAGTCTGTCTGCAGTAATATAAACATGGCTGTGTCTTTGTGTTTGTATGTGTGTGTCAGACTTTTGTCAGGTGGAGCTGCGTCTGTTGGCTCACCTGTCCTCTGACCCTGAGCTGCTTCGCATTTTTACCAACCCGCAGGCCGACGTCTTTACAATGCTGGCCTCTCAGTGGTGGGTCTCCATCAGTCACACACACACACACACACACACACACACACACACACACACTCAGGTTCTCCCTTGATCGACTTGCCAAGGTGAGTTTTGGTCCTATACAGGGTTTCTCCTTCCCTCTCTGCCTCCCAATCTCTCTTGTTTCACTTCACATCCTAATAGTCTGGTTGCCATGACTACCATGCCAACGGCCTTTTTCTGTCTCTCTTCACTGGGCAGGACACCCCAGGGATGGTCATCCTGCTGATTACATTGTTGGGCTTTTGAAGTTTGTGTGTGTGTGTGTGTGAGTGTTGGTGCAGGTCTGTGCTGTCTCTTTGATGATGTGTGTATGGTGTGTGTCATACCTACACTCCTGTCATCCATCTCTGACAGGTGTGTGTCAGAGGGCGCCGGTTAAACAGATTACCATATTAACTGCTCCTCTGAGGCTTTGCAGCGTGTCTCTTTCATTATCTCTCTTTCACCTTTAAACAAATTAACTGGAGTCACCGCAGCACCGCTGGGATTACGCCACCTCGGTGTCTTTCTCTTATAGACCTCTTCCTCTTTCTATCGCATCATTAGTCTTCTGCTCATCCAGTTGTCCCTCAGCTTTTACTGTGGTGTGTATGTATATCTGTTGCTCCTGTTGTTGTTATGCTCTTTTCTTTTCTGTCACTCATTTTTACTTATATTTGGTCAAATTTCACCCTCGCCTCAGCCACCATTCAGCTAAAGCACAGTAATGTTCCTCTGCTTTCTCTGATTAGAGCTGTTACCGGACTTTTTTTTGTTTTTGTTTTTGTCATATTACAAAAGGAATTGATTGAATATCATGTGGACTTCTTCTTTAAGAGGACAACTTGCTGCTCTGCTTGTTGTTTAGCCTTGCAACAAATTAAAGGCACTTATTTTTGCAGTTTTTTTTTACTCAGTGCATTGATGCCACTCCAGCAGGGGGCAATGAAAATCCAGAATAGCTTTTTCTTCAGCCAGATGTCATTGGAGGATAATGCTCACTTTTGGACCTCATAGGTTACCCCCATTTACCCACACATGTCATTTAACAGATAAATATCTGTGCATGTGTGTGTGCCACAGAGAGAAAACAGCAGAGAGGTATTTTAGTGTACTGTCATCATATCTAAGAAGTCACATGTCATTATGCAAGGCTGGCACTGAAGCTCACCAGACTTGTAGTGTGGGTATGTGTGGGGCACTCCTTCAACACTGATCAGCTGTGGCAGCTCCCTGTCAGCCCCTCCAGAAATGCCACTTTGCAGACGTGTCATCCCACCCAGTCTGATCCCCAGTACTACGGCTGTCTGCAAGTCACATTACATAACTGTCTGTCTTCCCCTCTCCTGCAGCCTCTGTTCTTTCTGTATTTATGCGGCTTTAACGTCTACATCTCACACTGCACTTTCTTTCTTGCTCTTATAATCTGTTGCCTGATGGGCTTTTTCTCGCTTTTATCTTTGCCCTTACTCTTTCTGTCTTTTCACTTTCTCTGCCGAGTGTTATTGCTGCCAATAACACCTCAATCAGCTTGAACAATATTTAATCTCTGTTTGGTGACAGAAATCTTACCCCACATCCCTCGTTAGTCGTAGCCATCTTTTCATTTATAAATGTTTAATACTTGTCAGCCAAAGACTTCATTTTCTTACTTGTCTTTAAAACAAAAAGTCTTATTTTATTGCAACATCAGTTTTTCTTTAAAAGCAAGTATCACTTTGGTGTTTTCAGTGGACTTTAAATCATAACTCTTCACTTCCACAGCAGTGAAAATGGATAAAATATTAGTGAAATTTTTGTCACTAATGGAATAATGCATCTCTCGCTCTCTCTGAATCTGTCTCTCAGGAAGGGGTTGAGTGAGAAAGAGGTGACATCTGAGGACAGAGAGCATGCCAAGCGCGTTGTGTACTCTGTTGTTTATGGAGCAGGTGAGTACAAACACCTCACAGAAAAGTGGTTTTGTCAATGAATAGGACAAATGATGAAAGCATAACAGGTTTAAGTGTCGTTGGTTTTGAAATGCAAGCAGTTCATAGTTTAAAGAGGTAAATGGCATTATAGATAATTTAGAGTGCTGTGCAGCACTTAAGTGAAAGAAAAACAGCAAGAAGAGTCTGCAGTTTCATTCTGTGCGGATCAACTTTGTTTTTTTGAAGCCAGCTTTAAGCGGCACATGGAGGAACTGCAGTTTTTGTTATTTCTACGTTGTCTTTGTTTTCCACCTCTGAAGGTTGCTCCTTGGTGTTTACTCAGAAATGTCCAGCGATTTCTTCTGGGACATCTGTAGCTGTTTTCCTGTTCCTTTTATGTACTGAATCACAGTCCTGAATCAAGGGATGGGCGATGGAGGGATAGAGAAAGATAAAAATAGACAGAAAAGAGCTGAAAGGAAGATAAATACATAAAACAGCCATGTGGAGTTTAAAGAGACCTGTTTGTGTGACTTGTGACCCATTTATGGTTCACACACAGGTGCATTTTCTTATGAACATGGACACACGTGACCACAGATCAGTGTCACAGGAGCTTGCTTGTTTGATTCTGGTGTCTGAAACATCTGCTGTTTGTATGCTTGTCATCAGGATTACACATGAACGTCTGAGCCATAAGTGTCATGAAGCTGTTGGAGAGGTGGAGCATGGACAAAGAAAGAATTGATTTAGTTTTGTTGTAGATCCAGATGACTTGGTAGAGAATATGCTCCACTGGTGTCCTGGCTCAGCATGTTTCTCTATCTGTGGATCAAGAATATTATAGATTTAACTGAAGCTGCATAACCAAAAGTAGGACATGAAAAAATTTACTTAATAAAACAATATAATTGACTTTAGGACAAAGCAAAAAAAGATAAATGAAATAATATTACTTTCAACATTGAGTAAAATAAAGTTAAACTATTTAATCTTGTTGTCATCATAACCACCTCGAGGTTGCGTTGGTCTGCAAGCCACTTTGCAACCCACCCCAGCCCCTCCCATCATTCTTTTTAGTGTAAAGTCTGTCATTAATGTTGCGTGCTCTGTTCTGTACAGTGGTCTTGCTGCTGCTCTGTCTGTCTCCAGTATTCTGTGTTTGCACATGGAAAGATGATCATGTCTCACCAAACATGAATTATGTAGTTGGAAATAACAATCTTATTCTGACTATACTGGACCTAACTGAGCTACTGCTCCTGTGGATTTGTTAGACAATATCACGACAATGATCTGAAACACAGAATCTGCATTTAAGATTCATGCTTTGGACTGAATATGCTTCATTAAAAAACACTCTCAATCTGATGGTGTATTGTTCTGTGGCATTTCAGTCTGAGCTGGACTCACAGCTCAAACACAGTCACTCTCAGACACGCGATACTAAATGAATCAGTTTTTGTAAACTCAATAAAGCCTTAACAATAACAACAATGAGAGGCACATATCAAAGCTACTCATGTGAGACATGCGTGCGAGGCAAAACATGCACGGACAAATCGCACAGGAAAAGGTTAAAGAAAAAATGCAGAGTCAGTATTGAGTGTTTGAAAGAGGGCAACAGCGTGAGAACGGGTAGTCAGATGAACAAAATAGAGAGTAAAGGGGAAAATGTGGCGATTTGTGCAGAGGGTAATGTAGGGGAAATGCATTGGCAAAGAAGCAGGCGGGGCCGAGAGGGAAACAAGAAGAGGAATGTAAGGAGCCGCTGATCCACGCAGACAGACGGCTCTTCATGGAGGGATGTGTTGCTATGGTTACAGAATACTAAAAGAATCCTGCTCAACAAGACAATAATCGGGTCAGGGAGGAGGGGCTCAGCCATACACATACATACATAGAGTGGGGCCACAAATAAGAAGGCCACGCAATGATGCTGACAGATAAAAGGTAGGATAGACTGTAGACTGTACATAAAAGATGCCAATGTGGAAGCGACTTAAACCTGCATTCTTTATAATGGCCAGCAGGGGGCTTTCTAAATTAATATCTATCCAACATCCGCCTGCTAAAAACCAGGTAACCAGGGATATTTCTGAAAATACTTCCTTACAAAACTGTTTACCTGCAATACAGGCATACCAACTCATATACATTTTAATATTTTACCTATTTCACTCTGGGTGGCCAACTTTCCAAAAATAAAGTGCACGATATAGGTATTTGTATATTTTATAGTATTTATGTCAATAGAAAAAACCTAAATATATATATATTCTTTCCTGCATAAATGTGCCAGTCAATGCAAATACAGACTTAATATTGAGTAAAAGTCTATTTGATTTTATTTAATTTTATTGAATTTAAAGTATCTAAA
This sequence comes from Neolamprologus brichardi, assembly GCF_056152115.1. NCBI lineage: Eukaryota > Metazoa > Chordata > Actinopteri > Cichliformes > Cichlidae > Neolamprologus > Neolamprologus brichardi. Next base: position 31,954,809 of record NC_142106.1, on the reverse strand, counting down.
TTGTGTAATTGACCAGATCCTTGTATCACACTGCTACCCAGTAAACATTCTCTCCCTGATGTGCTTTAAGTCAAAATTACTGCCTTTTATATGTTTTTTGGGGTGTATTAAACCACTTTATTTCAAATTTATTTCAAGGAATCCAGATTTTAAGAAATATTTCTCATTTCAATAGTCAAGCTGCAATCACAGTTAATGTTTCTCTGTGAAGTCAGACATCCTACACATCCAACACAATAGGGCTGTGTGTTTTCTGTCACGTGATTGTTGTGATTTTGAGTCCCTGCTTTAATCACTGTCACCATCACTGAAAAACACACATAGTAACTGTGTTGCCCATTAGCAAACCCTCTACACTCCTCTGCTCGGGCCCTGCTCCTGTGCTCATGCTACAGGCTGCACACCTTTAACACCTCCTGAGGTAACACATCCACACTAGGTTTTTGTGTTCTAGTCTTCATCTCTACACACAAATACTCACCTCCAAGTCTCCCAGTGATCTTTTATCTTGTCCTTTTCATCCTCCCACTCCTCAGTTTGCTCTACTTTTTTTCCTTTGCCTTTCTCCTGCCCTCTGGTCCAGTCTGTCCTCTGTTCACTTAGCTCCTCTCAACTTCTCGGCCTCAGGCCTCACCTATCTGTCACCACCATTTTTGGACAGGAATTCTAATAATTATAATTATCTCCACTTAGGTGAATGTGATCAGCACCACCTGTTAAACTCTTCTTGCAGAGAATACATCTTCCAAGTAATCTGCATGTGAGAGGAAATCCAAGGGAAGCGAATAATGTCACAAAGCTAATCACTGCATTTACCAGACGTTACTCAGATTATACATGTATGTATTTTACATCATGCCCAATTCAAAACATATGAGAAATGCACACTGCATCATACACCCTAACACACCTGAGTCTCCTGACATCATAGACTAAACACATCCTCTCAAATATCCCATCTCTCCACCGGCATGTCAGCACCACTGCTGCCCTGCATTGCTGCCTGCCTGCATGCTCCGGGGGGGATATTTTATTCATCACTCGCCAGTTTGATATGTGTTATGTTTGTGGGGAGTGATGAGCTCGCAGCCTAGACGCCAAACTGTAACTTCTGCTCTCCTGCTGCTGTAATAAATCAATAATTTCATAGATCGCAGTTTTCTGACTGAACTGTTTGTTTCCTCCTCCCTGATACGTTTTATCACGTGTAGGCCGCAAGCGTCTGTCGGGTATCTTGGGGGTTAGCAGTGAGCAGGCCAGCCAATTCCAGGATCGCTTCCTCCAGACCTACAGAGATGTCCAGGGCTTCATCCAGAGAACCATCCAGCAGAGCCACAAACAAGGTCTGTGTCCATTCACAGTCGTGTTGTATCTAATAATAAGCTTGCCTCAAGGTTAACGAATATGTATTCCTGAAAGGTAAGAAGCTACTTCACAGAACTCAGTAGAAATATAGTCATAGCATAAACAGGTAGAGTCAAGAGTAAAAGAAAAAATTAAAAGTGTTTGTTGGTTTGTTTGCGTTTGTGTGTGTCAGTCTGATTAGGCCTGCACTTTTGACATGCATAGCAGTTTCTTAAGCATCCACACCCTCTGTGGATTTGTGTCTGTTTGGCTGGAGATGAAGAGATGTGCTGGATGGGTTGGAGATGTGCTTGTATTGGCAGGAAGAAGACGAACTGCCCTGGGTCAATACTTGAAGGGGACGGGGTGAATAAGAGGGGAGGGGCTGGAGGATCTGATGGTTAAGATGAGACCCTTTATTTATATTCTGACCGAACTGCCAGCGCAGCACACTTGAGACTTGAACACACGCACACAAAATAGTGTAAAGTCTGCACTTTAACCCTCATTGCGCATAGTGCATGAGCCAAGCGTGAACAGGGGGCGGGATGCTTCAGAACAGACCTTCTGACACTCACTGACTGCTGTTTGAGCTAATCTCGCCCTCCAGCCAAGGATCTAATCCCTTCTTAACTTTATCTTATGTGTGCTATATTGACTTTCCCCTCGCTAAGAAAAACACTAGCTAATTACAGAGTAAACCAGATAAATTAGCCGACATCAGTGAGAAACATTCAGCTGTGTCACTATGTCAGCTTCAGATTTTTTGTCAGGCTGTGGCCGCGCAGAAAAACAGCATTTATCTGGTCTAATAAATGTTGAAAAATAACCTCATTTTGTGGCAGACATCAAAAATGAGGTCAGACCAGTGGATGTGTTTCACGCCAGCTGCAGCGGCACACACCTTTTTTTTTTTTTTCCACAAACACGCCGTTACACACAGACAGGTGCTCCATCACCCTCAGCACTGGTGACACGGCCCACTACCTGCTCATCACTTCCCCTTTCTTCTGCAATACGGGCGCCGATCGAAGCACCGTAATGGACTCATTCTTTCAGACTGCCGTGCAGAGATCGCAGTGGAAGCCTCCTCGTTCTCAGGGGCAGAGCGATGATGTGCCAAACAGGGGCTTTAATTCAGCCCATCACCATGGTGATGCTCCCATCAGGGACGGCTCTAGAAGTTATTCGCCCCACACTCTTTGTCTGTGTGTCCCTCTCTCATCCTGTCCATCCGTCTGTCTCTTTCGTTCCTTTCTCTCTTCATCCTCACGTCCTACCGTCTTTATGTTTCATCTTTCCCTTTTCTTCCCCTCCCTCATTCCACAGCAGCAGGTTAGCTGATCGATAAAACAGCCTTCTTGAATCAATGCTAGCAGCGGCAGCATACTGTATTACACCAGAGTCCCTGGCTGTTTTAGCTGCTGTGCTGTGACTCAGGGAGCAGGGATTAATATGTGCTGTAGCCTCTCGCCTGCTCTGCACAGCTGATCTGACACCACGATGTTTTGCTCAGAAGGATGTTGACTGAGCAGAGATGAGGTGAACAGTGCAACCTCATCTGCTGTCTTATTTGCTGAAAATGTATTGGAAAGGGCAATACGAAGGCGAGGTCAGCATCACGGTGTCGGCGTAATTTCAGAGGGGCAAGAAAAGGAGGAGCTGTGTGGAAGTAAATGAGGGCATCAGCCAAGAAGGAACAAGGCAGAGATGAAGAAAAAACAGGGTTGTTTTGATTGTTTATGCCAAACCACAAAAATGATTTAGTCACAGCTGCATTTCTCATAATGGTTGACACTCTGTTTGACACTCTTTGCCACCACTGTGGGTAAGCCTCTGCTGTCGTTCCTCACATCGTGCACTTATTGAAATACTTCAGATTATTCCTGAGATGAAAAGATGAAAGCAGGTGGAAGTTGTGTTTTGTTTTTCTTTTGAACAGTGGGGAATCACAGAGATCACAAAAAACAGTGAAGCCTTCTTAAGGCTACACTGACATAGGGAGGACTAGCTATGCAAGGATATGAAAACACTCTCATGAAGACGTCCTGTTGCGATGTCCTATTGTTCATGCACAGGTGCGTGCAGTTCTCCTGCAGACAGTAGAACTGTGAAATACTTGTCATAAATAAAATAAAAGGAAGCTGTTGTTTCACAGCTCATTTCACATTTCATGCTCTGCACATGTAGTCTCAAATGGCTGCCACTCTCAGCTGTGCACACAGCTTTTGTTCAGTAACTACGTAACTCACAGATAAGTTTAATCCTGAAATACTACTTCACCAATATTTTGAGATTTTCAATTTATGGCGGATGTATTTCACAAATGTTTTATAATTAGTAGATGTTGATGCTACAGTATAGTGTGAACTGTTCAAGCCTGCTCAAAAACGCTTTTGACGATTTAGGTCAAAAACAGGTTGTTTTAATCCACTGCAAGGTAATTGCAGGGAAACCTATTGACATCATAATATATCATTATATCATTACTATGTCAAAACATCACCTTTTGTGGATAGAACTGAAATGTTATTGCCATGAAATAATAATGATACGCTGCTTTTATAAGGTGTTATAGGTGCACAAATGGTAAAAAAGGTCATTTTAGCCTGTCGCTAGATGGTTGCAACATGATAATAATAATATGTGATATAGATTAAAACCTACAGGGGTCTGAAATGACTGAGAAAGATTTGTGCTGTGGTGATAAAATAATGAAAACCTTTCAGGGATTAATTATTTTACATGATCAAACCTTAAGATTAAGCTGAAAACATTAGGCAACGTCACCACAATCAGTACCAATAAAATCGTTTCTGTTGTCAGTAAATATTAAAATATTTTTCATACCTAAACTGAAATAAAAATCAGATTCATATTCAGAGTTATTCAGAGTTGTTTTATATATGAGTAAAGCTGTTATAGGCTGTGTTTTTATACCAACAGTTGATCACATAACAGTTTGACTGATCACATGGAGTAATGGAGCCTACAGAGGTTTTCCCACTTTGTCTTACATAATTTATAACTTACAGTTTTTGCCTTTTTGTGTAGCTGTCTTTGTCATGGTCCCAGAGTTTTAACCTTTCAATGTCTTGAATTTTGTTTAGAATCAAATGTTCTGTCTTTTTTCACCGTGAGCTAGGGCTGTGCGATATGACCAAAATCTTATATAATGATATAACAATTCTATCGTCCCGATAACGATATAAATCACAAACATGTAACATTTTCTGTAAATTCTGTGAATCTCGGGCAGCTCGACTTGCGGGAAGTGTTTCCAGCTGCGCGTCATGTAGCTGGAGTCCAGTCTTTTAACAGATGCATGAAACTATACATTTTTAGGCATAAGTTGTGACGGCCGCCGTTTTCTTTGTGCGTATTTATTGCACGGCGTGCTGCGGGGAAAAGCCTGTTCTAAAGTTTGAGTCTAAGGTTTATTTTTTAGCACCTGGCGGCTCTTTTTTACTTCTCATCCGTAAATAATCTGCTCTTTCACGTGATTCAGTTTATTTTGAAAAGTCTCAACAGGATCTTGAGCTTTATTGTGAAAGGTTTATGTGGAACATAAACAAGCGGACACGTGATGGTGTTACCGTCGTTGTTGCTAACGACAATGCATAAAAACAGGTGCTTGTCCGTCAGTAGTGTGGTTATATTAAATATAAGAGAAACAGAGAACTTTAAGAAATTAATATAGCCACTACAGTGACCATCAAAACGATGAAAAAATATTGCCGTAAACAGTTTATTTTGCGACACCACGAAACAAACGAAAAAAGACGTTTTTATATCGTCATCTGATATGTATCGTTATATCGAACAGCCCTACCGTGAGTCTGTGTTCTCCGTTTTTTCTTGGTTGCTTTAGGTTTTGAGTTTTATTTTCTTGCTACAGTCGAGTTCTAGATGGTGTTTATGGAGTTTGTTATGTGTTTAGTTTCCCCAGGGCTCCTTTTGTTTGCTGTCGTGTGTCTCAGTCAGTAGTCTCACTTTTTTTTCTTTTTTCTATTTTCTTTCTTTCTTTCTTTTTTTTCTTTTTTCTTTTTTTCTTTTTTTTTTTTTTTTTTTACAATTTTTTAGGGATGAGTTTAGTTCTATGTATTTTCTCATCCTTGGGTCTTCTCATTGTAGTTACAGTAATCCCCCTCCTCTGTCTCATCTTTTTGTGTTTCTTCATCTGTTGGTTCACTCATGTTTCTACATTACCTTGTTTCAGTTGTTGTCCATTTCAGGTTTTATCTCCCATTTGTTGTTCTGAGCAGGCACGTGCAGAGGGGGGGGCTAGAGGGGCTTGAGCACCCGCCCCTTTCCTGATGGGTGCCCAAAGTGCCCTTTTGTTAAGGCAACTTTTTAAAAAAAATTATTTATTTTTTTTAATGTGTGTGTGCGTGCGGAGTCCTGTCTGTGCCCCTCAACAATAATATTTAACTATTAATCACAGTTTTGCTAAATAAAAGGATCTGGCTTGCATCAGTCACATGATCACATTTAACCAATGATGGCCCTTGACGGCAGAACGCGCTGGTTACGAGCCGGGAACGAGCTCACAAAGAGCACCCGCATTTTTAGCGGTCCGGAGCTGTAGGAGAAACACAAGTTAACTCAGAGACACAGACTGATGCGACAAAACCAGTAAGTAGGTGTACAGCGTACACTGTAGTGTATAGCACACAGGAGTATTAGCTTATTACGTACACGTTGGTAAACTGTCTTGTTGCAACTGACGAACTGAAACAAACGAGCGTGCTGTGTTTGCAACAGCGCGACAAACATTACCTGTCCTTTTATTAACTGCACAGGTAGTGCTGGTCATAGCTGCTGGCTACCTGTGTAAGGCTGTCATGGGTCTGTAGCTCTGTCACCGTTTTAGGGAACATATTTAGTTTTAAAGTATTTAGAACATATTTAGTTTTAAAGGAAGTTTCCGGGCTTTTCCTGCCTTTCTGGAGGGATTATATTTCACTAAAAAACGATCTAATATGCATGTCCACATAATTATGCATTATTATAATTATAATATATTAAAAAACACACGCTGTATTTTAAAGAACATACATTAAGAAGCAGATTATATTAGATTTATATTTTAAATAAGACAAAATTTGGTTTTTACAGCAGTAAAATTATTGTATCTCTACAGTTTAAAAAAGCTTTGCCCCTGCACAGAGTGGATAGTGAAACAAATGGAATCATAAATACATTATTTCATATTTATTACTTCCCCCTCCTCATTGCTTTATTATTGTAGCTCCAGTAATAAATAATAATGTAAGGATTCTGGATCAGCACAGTGATGCCCATAGTGTATACAGTATTCTGAAGAAGGTCTAAAATGTCACTGTGTGTGCGTGCATGTGTGTGTTTTATTTAGATGGATTAAAAATATATATATTACTCATGATATAACAATGTCCAGACATGCCTGGTAAGGACATGAGGAGGAAACAGTAGGAGCTGTGTGAGGCTACTAAAGGCAGTGCTATAACATTTTTCTGTCATCATTTTATTATAGATTAAGTGCAAGAGTTGTTAGGTGTGGATAATTAGATTATAGTTTATTGCAATAGCAAGTTGTGCCTTGTTCTCAGATAGACAGCAAGTGGAGAGTGATATATGAAATGATGGAAGGAAGAAGAGAAGCAAAGAGTGATTCACAGGCAGAGCCTAAATTATTTCTCACAGTTTTTTGTTGCCTTATGGTTCCAAGCGCTGTCACCAATCTTTGCATTTTGTTATTATCTCATGATACTTGTTTAATCAGCTACCATCTCTCCTATGAACTTTTTACTGTCTACAGTCTCAGATCAACACAGCCCTGCCCTTCCCATATTAGATTCTTGATGAATGTGTGTTGTTGTTATTCAGCCTGGTTCAATGTGCCCCTTTTTAACTTTGAGCACCCGCCCCTTTAAACCTCTCTGCACGGCCCTGGTTCTGAGTTTTACTTCTTCTGTGTAGTTATTTAGATTTGGTTAAGCTGTTAGTTGTTACCCTCCTGTGTTCAGTCCTCAAGCAGTGTGTGTATAAACAATCCTGTCATTTCTTTGGTGGCTGTTATATCATCATGTGTCTGGTGCTTTTGTAGTTTGTTTTGTTGCTTGCGTTTTCACGGACTTAGTGTTACTTTCGGATTATGAGTTTTGCGTTTTTATTGATGTGCTTGGAACATCAAAACTAAACTAAACTACTCCTCAAGTTAACTTTAAACATTATCTACCCTAACAGCTTTCACGTGCAGACACCCGTGCTTAGCAATTACCAGGTAAACATAATTAAAAGCTCATCCATCGGTAGATCCATTTTCTTCTGCTTATCAGGGTCGGAGTGGAGCTGGAGCCTGTCCCAGCTGAAGGCAAGAGTCCGGGTACAAAAATAAAATCTATCAGCTAGAAAAAAATGCTTCTTTAGGTGTTGGTAATGACCAATAACTGGCTAAGCTAAAACAGTAAATATTGGACTCCAGTTGATCTGTTACTCAGAAATGTATCTCAAGCTGTTTTTTACTCATAATGGGTCTTTAGGGGGGTGATTACCTTTTTAAGCACAATCAATCTGCAAAGATTGTAGTAGCTGAATGATTGTAACCCGATTTGTGAAAATAAATTAAAACTAGGTACACTCCTGGTCATGCTTTGTCTCTTGGTACAAGCTCTTTGGGGAGGTCCAGATACTCCTCTATGCAGGAAAAAACAACAAATTAAAACGCCATGTTGCATTGTAAATGTTGGGTTTGTTAAAGAGCAGCTGTTTGCTGGCAACAAAAGGCAACAATTAAAGTAACAAATAAAAAAACCCCACTGTAAGTGTTGTTCATTAACCCTTAACTAGTCTGCTTCATTAGGACTGCGTGGGTTTGTGTTTGAATGGCAGAAACTCAAAATCTGTCAAACAGTTTTAGTTTAAGCATTGTTATGGTGCATGGAAGCGCAGCCTTTGTTGACTATAATGTTAATGCTGAATGGGCTCTTATAACTCATTTTTTATGTTTTTGTTATAAATATTAATTTGATTTGGAGGATGGTGATGAATTATGAAATAACACAGCATATATTTACAACCAGATATTAATTATACTACAGCATGGTTACCCAGCTGTGGATTTCTGTGATGTTGCCGTAACACTTCCAAAAGGCTGACCACACAAACAGGCTGAACTTGAAAAACACTGGCCTGTGTCACTCTCAGTGGAAAAACACAGCCTGTTGGGAATGAAAACAAACACATTCCAGTATGATTCACCACCATACCTGGGGATAAAGGTCACATGCATGTGTCACGGGTCAGTTCACAATGAGCAGAGTGTTAATGTTTGTCGCTATCTGTAGAGCACTTGTTTCCAGCGCATTTATGCTTGTGTGCGGGATTGTGTGTGTGCGTTCAGGGAAGAGGGTCATTCAGGTTTCATGTCCTAGCTGGATTAGCTCATAGTAAGGGATATCAGAGGGATTTGGCTGCTCCATTGTCCTGTTAGTGGAATGTTCTGGCCCACTGTGTGTGAGTGTGGCCGCACGTGTGTGTGTTGCATACCTGCATATGATAATGTGTATTATGTACGTATCACATCAGTGCACATTCTTGCTGCCCTTTGTGTGTTCGTGTCACTTTTCTAGGAATGTGTGTGTTTCTCTTTTCTTTACGGTGCGACTCGTTTGGATGTCGGTGTTTTTGTGCGGATGGCCGTTTGCGTGTGTCTTTGTAAGCCTGCTGTTATCATAATCACCTGTAATGCTCTATCAACAAATGGCTTTTCACACAAAATCACTGGTGTTTTTTGTTTTGTTTTGTTTTCTTTGTTTTGTTATATTTTGCTGGGGTTTTATTGCCTTAAGGCATCATAAACCTGCAAAGTTTTTACACAGGTGCTCAACATTGGTAACTTGTTTTACACAAGTTTGTAAGTTGAGTTGAATTTGCATCTAATAAAATTTGCTATATAAATAAAATTGTCATTGTCTAAATGTCGATATTTAAAGCCTAAAATATGTTTTAATATAGCTAATAAATGGTTGATGGCAGAGATTGGTGTAGCCACACTAATGGAAATTGGATTTTTTTTTATGGATGTTTATTTTTTACATTAGAGGATTTGATGTTAGGATTTGTTTGTAACTATTTCATAGTAGGTTTTGACAGATTGTCAGGTATTTCCATAATCTAAATATTTTTGTGTCTGGTGTTTGATCATCTAAGCTTTGTGGCATGGTGTGTTATCCTATTGGAAGCAGCCATCAGAAGATGGTGCACTGTGGGCATAAAGGGATGGACATGGTCAGCAACAATATTCAGGTAGGTTGTGGTATTTAAATCATGATCAGTTGGTACTAAGGGGCCCAAAGATATGCCAAGAAAATATCCCAACAGCCTGAAGTGGTAATTTAAGCCTGGGTGGATCCATGCTTTCGTGTTGTTTATGCTAAATTCTGATCCCCTATGTTTTAAAGTTGAGGGTTTTTTTGTTTTTGTTTTTGTTTCTGGTTTTGAAACAAAGATCATTTTCTCAATAAATCTAATTTTCTTTGTACAGTTTGTTTTTTTTAACACTTAATTACCGACCATAATTAACCATAATTACTGACCTTAGATTATTTTAGACTAGAGTATTTCTCATAAATGGATGAAATGGTGCAGGTTTGATCATGTAAAATTATAGCTGTATAAACGTGGTTGTAAATGAATCTTTCAGTATAGTTGTTAAAATAGCTTTTGTTACTGGGGGGGGGGGTCGAAGACTGAAGGGGTTTTTTTAGCTTTGGATGATGATCTGCTTCTTGACAGGTCATCGAGTGTACAGCACGCTTTAAAACTCCACCATTTTTGGCATTTTTCTTCGTCTGCAGGTCTGCTTGCATCCATCTGTTTGTAGATCTTGGGCTGTAAAAAGCCTTCTGTTTCTCCAGCGGGAGCTGCTCAGATTTTGATCATTTGCCTAAAGTGATGTCTCTTAAGTCAGTATTAGTTGGAGCTGATGGCTGCAAGTTTGAAAACGTGGGAGATAAAAGTTGTGTGTGGATTTAGAAAGAAGTGAATATATCAGTTCAGACTGCTCCTCATCTCTGCAGCTCTCTCTTTGAGGCTCAAAGCTTTAGGTTGTGTTATTAGCCACTGCTAGCCTAACACATCTGCAGCTTCAACACAGCTGACACAGTTGACTTGTGAACTATGACGTCTCTGTGATTTTACAAGGAATAAAATAAACATGAAATAAACAAAAAATATTGTTTGGTTTGGCTGCATTAACCGTTGTCAGTACAACGCTGCTACACAAAGGGAATGTTACATTTATGATTTCTGTGGATACCAAGTAAAGGAAACCCCAGGCCAAGGTAGCTATGTCTGTTTTTTCCTCTGTCATTTGAATGATTATACTGAGGTAGCATTTTTCTAGTATGTAAAGAACCAGAAAAATAACCACCTGTAGCAGAAATAACTTGAATTCATCTTTTTCTCTGTGACTTGAATGGTCTCTCACATCATTCATCACCCTCCACCACCGCGCTGACAGCCAGTGGTGTTTGTGCTCATATGCTGAGCTTTTCTCCAAATGTGGTCTTTGCATCATTGTGTGTTCATGTCATTGTTCCAGACGTCTTGTGCTGTGTTCATTTTAGAGAGAAGCTTTTTGTAGCTACACCTAAACTGAACATCCACCCTTTCAAATTGGGACCTCACCAACACATTGTCAAAACCCATTTGAAAATTCATTTTTACTATTTGGCATTTAAACCTGTGTTTTGTAGTTGATGGTTTGTTTTTTTTTACTTGCTATTATGATGTTTTATCCTCAAACAAAAACAACTGAATTTATCCACAAGGAGCAAATACAATTCTTATTCAAATTAATCTTTTATCTGTACAGCACTTTGATCAACGTTTTTAAATGAGCCTATGAATAAATACATTTACTTCACATGACTCCTGGCAGCTGGCACCATACTTGTTTGTTTTTCTGTCATTAGATTTTTAACTTGGTGACTGAGGCCTGTAGAGTTTTGCATCTAGCTCTTAGGAGTTTTCAGTCTCTCTGAGCACTCCATGCTCTGACCTTGGGGTGAATTTGCTGGGATGTCCATTGTGTTAACACACACCTCCTGATCATCAGATCTTTGGTATTAAAAAAAATACTATATCTTCCAAGGAAACCAGAGCAAGTAATGTACTATTCTTAGAAAAATCATTATTAATTATTCCATTTAAATATTCATTTTTTCAATTCTTTTAGGTTATGTGCTGTCTATTATGGGTCGCAGACGGAACCTCCCCAATATCAACTCCCCAGACTGGGCCATCCGCATGCAAGCTGAGAGGCAAGCTGTCAACTTTGTGGTCCAGGGTAGGAAGACTGATTAGCACTCTTTGTGTATGCTTTTCTCAGCTTCTCTTTATATTTCACCTGTGAAGTCGGCTTTCAAACTGCTTCTCTGACCTGGAGGGTTTGCCTCTTGTTTATTGTGTATGTGTTTTTATTTGTATGTACAGGTTCTGCTGCGGATCTCTGTAAGATGGCCATGATCAGAATCTTTAACCTGGTCTCCTCCTCCAGCTCGCTGTCTGCCAGGTACCACCTCTAAACACGGCACTGCTCACCAAAGATGCACAGACTACCAAAATCTCCTCTCTCCTTTAACGAGACAAAATACGCAAATGCGTGTTGGCTCTCCATACCGCACGTCTTTCTAAATCTACACAATCAGAACTTGCTCATGTTCCATATTTATGCAGGAGATCTGACAGAGCTTGTCTTACCAAAACACGCAAACGACATGCTGTGGTTTACCAGCCAGCTACATTTGTAGAGATGAGGCATGATCCTGGATTAATGCTGGTAATGATGCCAAACAATCAGCTGGAGTAAACAAAGTTGGAGCAAAAGCCAATATATAACAAAATTACAGAGCAGTGTGCGAAGTAAACGGGGGAGTCTGCTGAAACAGTCAGATGCCACATTCTTTATTTTTAGTAGCTTTAATAGCCACAGTGGTGTTTACTCTGTGTGTGTGTGTGTGTGTGTGTGTGTGTGTGTGTGCGTGTAGGCTTATAGCTCAGCTCCATGATGAGCTTCTGTATGAAGTGGAGGACTCCCATGTGCAACAGTTTGCAGGTAAAATAATTCAGTATTAGGTAAAAAAAATTCATTTTATCAGCCACTGACAATTAAAAAAAAGGTCCAGGTCAAGTTTTACTTAAATAAAGGTCAGTCCAATAGCTTCAGCATGCTTTTATTTCTTTAAACAAAACCGTTTATTAGTTTCACTTTATATGTTTCAGCCAATTGTCTGTGCCTCAGTTACAATGTCTCCGGGGCCGTCTCTCTGCACTAATGTATTGTGCACAGGAGCCATGTCACAGCGGGGACAGTATATAAAACACTGAAAATACCTGAAATGTGTAAAGTTGGTGTTTTAAACAGTGTAGTGTTTAGATCACTCTGAGATTTGAATAAAGATTTTTTTAAGTGACTTAAAATCTTGTTTCCTAAGCTTTAACATATAATTGTTATGCACTATTATTTTTTATTGTTCAAAAATAAATACAGATTTTGTTTGTGCAGCTCTGGTAAGAAGTAGCATGGAGTCGCTACAGCACATTGATCATCTGGGAGTCCATCTGAAAGTGAGTAAAAGAAGTGTAATTGAAATCAGATGGCGGCATGGTCTTGTCACATGGCATGTGGAGAGCAGGATTGATGGGAAACTGTAGATTTTCTTGCTAGTGGACTGTGGCTTAAAGCAGTCAGTAAGCAGGTTACTGCAAACAGACTGAACTAACTCACTGGGTCCTACTATTCTGAATCAAATCACTTTTTGAAAGCCCAAATAGAATAAACATGTTTCGCAATAAACAAGCTCAAATTTACAAAAATGTCAGATGCTTCAGAGGCCTTGAAAAAATATTTTAATGAACTTCTATCAGAAGGAACCTTGTACCAGACGACCCCTTCTGTTTTTAATTTGGCTGCTCTCTTCCTGCACTTCCTTGATACAACTGCATGTGAACGTACTGTTTGCAGTCTTTCAAGAATTTTTAAGTAAAATGATAACAGCACCTACTGCACTTGAACGGTAAATCGGTGTCCGACTTCTGGAAGTCAATCAGAGAAAGGCAAATGCAGGACTCATTCGTCATTTATATACTCATCACGCTACGCATGTAAACACTACATCTCTTCAGCTTTTTCCCTTTAGTGAAAAAGTCTGACGTGAATAAATTACTGATATATTGGAAGATAAAAATTCGGGCGTTCTTTTTAAACCTTATGAAGGTTTGAGATTTAGGACACGGGTTGCCATGTTTTGGTAAAAAGGAGCATATTGTTGTTTGCTGTTGTTTTGTGGTGTTTAGTGCATGTTAAAGAAAAATGTATTTTTAAAAAAAACAGCCAACGCCCTTCCTTTTCATCTGTGTGATTCCCAGGTGCCCCTGAAGGTGGCAGTCTCCAGTGGCAAGTCTTGGGGGTCCATGTCTGAGCTTGACGTCCCTCCAATGTTCCCCTCTCTTTGAGCGCGTCGCCTCCCTCCCTTCACCTCCTCGACGGCGACGCCTCTCTGTTGAATCTGCTTCTTCTCCCCTTCGATGAGCTCCTTTCTTCCCCTCATAGTCTCCTCTTCATCTGTACCCCTTCACTTGTTCTGCATCCTCATCACTATGGAAACCAACCAGCTGAAGCTCCCACTTACTTTTTCTCCATCCGTATCCGGGGGCAACGGCAGGAGCCTCAGACTGGATTGCACCAGTTTGGTGTTTTTTTTTCTTGCTCTCTCTCTCTCTCCATCCTCCAGAAAAAGATTCCTTGTCCTCTTCCTCTCCTCCTCCTCCTCTCCTCCTCCTCATCTCCTCCTCCGTTTTCTCACTATTTTCTTAGATGTTTTTCTGGTCGTTGCCAAGGTGAACACTTCATGTTCAAGAGAGGGCGTGATATTTATCGGTTCATAAAATTGTTTCATGTTTTTTTTAAAAAAAAGAAGTAGTTAACCTCTTTATCTCTCAGTGGTGTTTTATAGAAAAGACTTCCTTGTATTTGTTGTTCTTTTGTCTTTTTTGTGTGTGTGTTTAATAAACCTCACATGTTCCTGTAATATTCCCGGTCCCACCGTTTATCTCCCATTTTCATGCATTTATTTCTGAAGCTAATTTGCATGCTACATTTTAGCAACCTCTTCGTGGATTCATGTTTATCGAGTCCTTTGAGGGATAAATCATACATCAAGCATTAATACAAAAATGAGCTGCATTTAAAACCTTTTGCTGTTTTAATACAACAAAGCTTCGATGTGTTCAGAGACACTTGTGTGTAATAAACTTCACCTCGTGTTGGCTGCATTCGTGACTCAGAGCAGATGATCTAATTTTTCTCTGCTCTTCGCTCTCTGCAGCTCATCTTTTATCTGCTCACTTGGCTCCAGCCCACTCGCCCCTTTTGTCTTGTTTTTTTGCCTCTCTCTCTCACACACGCACACATTCCACAAATGCTCGTATGGACACGTACATGCACGCACATCCACCAACACCCACACTTTCCATCCGTGCAGCCGAAATGAATGCGCTCGCGCACATTCAGCGGCTTCCAGGCACACTGACCGACTTTCTTTATCTGTGGCAGCCACAGCTAGACACTTTTTATAGTGTCCTGCAATTAAGACCCTTCGAGCCTGCAAAATGTGTCTGGCAGAACCATACGCCTTGTGACAAGATCAACAAAGCCTAACACCCCCCCCCCCCCCATTATGCATTTGAAATGTCACATCACGTTGTCTGCTAATTGTAGGAGTTGTCGGGACAAAGGTGCATGTGGAACATCCAGCAGATCCAACATGAGTAGTGTCTTGTCATGCACTTAAATTCCTGTAGTTTCCCTTGTTTTTTGGTTTTATTCCAGGGGAATCAACCTTCCCTTTTCCGCTCCATTAGAGAAGTGTTTCTCACCAGGTCAGTCTGAGTAGTTCAGAGCCAGACCAAGGGACAGTGTTATGGAAATCTGCCCCTCTATTCTCTCATTGTTCTGTGGTTGAAGGGTGAAAGCCCCCCCTCCTCCTCCTTCTCCACCTCTTTGGAGGGAAACGAAAGCCTGGTATGTGCAAATTCAAGAGGACACTCGCGCTTTTGGAGTTGTTCGAAGCACGAGGGAGGTAAAACAAACACTTCTTTGTTTTTCCAGAGTGTGTTTTATTTAGCAGTGTCAGTTGCACAGCAGACTGTGCTGGTATCCCACTTTTGCTCCACTCCGACTTGGGCTTTGACCTTTGATTTGATAGGTTAAAATGGTCAGGCATTAAATGAAAATGAAAAACGTAATTAGACTTCTTGAACGTTAATCTCTTTTCCAGGATGTAATTGAGGTTATTGAGTGTGGTCATTTAAATGATAACTTCACCTCAGTGACCTGTGCCATTAACAGGAGCCGATCCCAAATCCCTCTGAAGACGAGCTTCTCCCTCGCTGCCAGGAGGTGTGTAAGTAGAACCTGCAGTATATCCCCCACCCACCCACAGCTGACATTTATGTCACTTCAGTTCAAATATTGCTGTCTCATTTCTCTCCTCCCCTCTGCTCTCTTTGGGGGGGAAAAACAACTCCAGCACCATGTAAAATGCATCATCATTTTAATCGATACAATATATGTACATCCATGTTTCAGTCATCATAATGCAAGAAATCCCATCTTTACATCTATACAGTGTTCCAGTTGTATTCAGTATAAAAGAAAGGGTTAATAATCACAATATTAAGAGTAATCCCCATGTGGTGATGCAGAAGTCTTCCAAACGAATGGCAGAAAGGGAACTGAAAGCTAATAGATCTCAATAAATGCCACTGCAGTCTCACAGAGGTCACATGGTGTTACTGTCTTGCTCTCTCTCTCTCTGTCTATCTCATGCTCCATCTTCTCAAACTCCCTGGGAATAAATAAATATGCAAAAATCACCACACCATGCTTGGTCTAATAATGTACATTAGAATCATGTTGCAAGATTGGATTTTAACCCTCCTTCCCTCATACATGTGAACCTTCTGGGCCCCCGGTGCTGTGTACTGGCTGTTCTACTTGAAAAGGGGCCTCTTTTCCATCCCCTTCAGGTCCCTCGGGTACAAAGTTCCCTCAGATGCTGTTTAACCTCCACCCCCCTACTTCAAGTCCATCCATCTCATCCATCTACGCTCCTTCCATTTCTTTATCATGGCGGGCTTGTTGACCTGCCTGCCTCCCCACAGTGTGGCTGCATATCAGTCCCCCTGCTGTGCTTTGTGTGGTCAGTTTCCTGGCAACAGACAACAGCAATGACAGGGCTCCAGGGCAGAGAAAGCCCTCTTTGCATTACAGCAGCTTACTATAGCTAGATTGCTCCAGAGCCCCTGATGTTCATGGTCATGGCTGGTGTGTGTGCGTGCTACAAGCTAAAAGAGCTGCAGTGTTCGGGCTCGCAGTACGACAACCCCATAGAGTTCAAGCAGACAGGAAGTCCACAATGGCGGCGCTTCTGAAAGTGGCTGCTGCTGCTTCTGTGTGACTCTTGTGAGGTAGCACAGATTAAGACACCTGCACTACTGCAGAATCAATTCTCTTATTTTAAAAATATATTTTTATATATTTTTAAATCCACAAGCGTGGTTACAAAAAGGAGTAAAAATGACCCCCAGATGCTATATACAGTAAAATATACTTTACAGCTTTACAGGTAATAAATTGTAGATTAAAAAAAAAAGCCTTTGAAAATCACTGGTAAGATACGCAGTTGAGAGCAGTGATTTCGGCGGCTGCAGCATGGTTTTAATTGATTAGCTTCGGTTGTGCTGACAGACTGCAGGAAGTGAAGTCGCAGTGCATGTTTAAATGGTGTGAGTTAATCAAAAAGTTCTTATGGTTGAATAAAAGCTCTGTTAAGAGATTTACAGAAGCAAGCATTTACAGAGTGGGACTACACAATCTTTTTTTTTTTGGTCCTGTCTGCTTGAACTCTTTTTTTTAGCATCCATTAGCCCCTTTGTGTCATTTCCCTTTGACTTCTGTACAAATATGTAGCGGTACCCCTTTTAAAAAGCAGATCTTTGACACCCCGTATGTAAAGAAACATAAAAATAAAAAATAACACCAAACATTTTACAATCAAACACCCCCTCAGGCTTCAGCATAAATGAGCGGTAATGTTACAATACTAATTGTTACAGTGTCGGGCATGTAAATATCAATGCAGCATTTCATGTTTCTTGATAAAATCCTTGCCATTGTTCTGTTCTTTTGCCTCCTTGTGTTTATTGCTTGCTTAGATGGCACGTGGGCAGAAGTTTTCCAGATAATAACGAGTAAATTACAGGGCTGTGTTGAACAAAATGGAGCCGTGTGAGGAATTTAAAATGCAGCAGTTTCTGTCACCTTGGGCAAATTTCTACCTCCTAAAATAGCCTTGGGTTGTAGTATGAACTATTACATTGTGGTATCCTGTATATATATATATATCTTTATGATACATACAGTTGATGATACAGGAGAAACGTTATCCATGTTCTTTATAGGAAATGGTAAAAAAAAATCAAACTACCTTGTACTGTATTAGCAAAACAAGACACAGTTGTGCTACAAGTGCTTCATGTGTTCTTGGCACCCGTGGCCTCAGTCCAGAGTGAGTCCTTCAGCGCTCTCCACAGTGGAGCAAAGTCCTCACCAGAGGTAGAGAGAGAGAGAGGGAGTCCATGCTGTGGAGCTCTGTTGCCTCCTCCACCCTCCTCCACAGCTCCCCCACCCCACCCGCCGTCAATTGCCAACGTGGCACATTCCTCCCTCGCCCCTCGCCCTCCTCGTCAGGTGGAACAGTCCAGGCGACATCCATTTTCCGAGACTAAAATAAAAAAAAACTCCATCGGGATCGGTTAAAACCAGCAAGGATGATAGGCTGCAGTAAATAATACATAAGCAGCAGGGAGAGATGGCGGCTATTTACAATCGCACAAAAAGTCTAACGTCTAATGTTGAGAGGTTGAGTCATCTAACGAAAGACCCAATTTTCTGTTTTTTGTTATTTTACACTTATTCTCGTTCAAAAAGCAACCAGACCAAAAAAAAGATACATAAAATGTCGGTAGTTTACATTCATGCCTTTGAATGTTCGCCCACAAAGCGGCTGAGCACGGACACGCAGCATCAGAGTAACGCAACACACCCACAGGATCTGTACATTTGTGCAGTTTTCAGGTCTATGCTCCTTTACCAGCAGATAAACTGAATGAATATTGTGACATGATCGTGACACTGGAACCGTTTTTGTACCTAGCGTGAAGTTGAAGCGGCCACTTGAGTTAAAATAAATAAATACATAAATGCTGAAGATGTGCCTCTGTTTTATCCATCAGAGAAGAGCATTAGGTGATCTTTTTGTTATCATTTTAAAGCCCTCTGAACTAAAAGAGCCTTCTCCAGCAGGAGAGGCGTCCATGCAGCATACCTTCTCAGGAAGGAAAGCTCACGCTCACACTCAAACAAATCACAGGAAAAACAAACAGAAACCAGCGGTGAGATTGGTTTTTGGATTGTACATCAGCAAAATACGTCATAGTAACGGTGCGTAACTAAATATACACTCTGATAGATGCTGCATACCGTCTCTACATTCTAACATTAAGTATGCTCTACCAGTTTTACACGGAGGTCAGGCTTCACAGGATGTAGCATTCACATTAAGTAGAAAACAGACATTACTCAGACTAGAAATAAATGCATTTTAGTCAGTGCACTTTGCCTTTTACAATTCAAAGTCACCCTTCAACTACCTCAAGTCATGCAGTCCACAGCGTTTTTAAACTCCAGTGTTTGATTCCAGTGCATAAGGCCTTGGCAAAGGCATTTTGAATACCGTCCCCTTTTTGTTCAGAATATGTATGAATGTGGATAATAGTTCCTCCCATAATACACGAAGGAGCTTTATAAAATTTCATCAGGCAGAAAACTGAGATTGGCAGCAGCAGAAATGGCTCAGAATCGACAGACTTCACATTCCTCCACAAGATCTAGACAGGATTTTTTTTTTATTTCGTTTTTTAACAGTCCACCTCAGGAAGGCCCACTTCCTGCTCTCAACCTCAAGCAAGTCTGATAAAGACCGGGCTGAGCCATGCAGGGAGGACCTGAATACACTGGCAGGGATAACCACTGTGTTTTCTGTCCCACTGACTGTGATATCTGATTGTACATGAGGTGAAATAAATGTTATAGTCTGATCCATAGCTTTTAGTGTTCATGCTGTAGTTTGGCTCTAACTTCCGCGTTCGGTACTCTGTGAAATTCCCGAGAAGCTGTTGCTCCAGAAACATCACAAAAAAATAAAGTGTGGCTCCCTTTTGACTCTCCAGCAACAACCAAGTTCAAAGCAGATGCATCAAGGTGGTGTGAGGCATCCTCCACGTGTCGGCCCAGTGAAAACATCTGAAAGAACTGTTTGATGCTTTCAGTGCCTTTGTGCCTCGTTTTTTTACTCTATAGTGCTTCAGTGGGATTTCTTGAATTGGCGCTACTTTAAAGATAAAAGCGTACCAGCGGCTGAGCCTCCTTTACAAGTGCGTTGTTTCTCTTGGCTCAAATTTAAGGAAGAGTTAAGGAGAAGAAGCCTTAGTGTCATCGGACCCAGCGTCCAGGGTCTTGCCTTCATTATGGGGATAATATACAAATATCCTTATATATAATCTATAATATTGTGGAGAGTGTAATTCAGAATTAGATGCAGAAGAAAACGTGTGCATGTTTTATTTTAGGCATTGAGCACAGTTAAAATCAAATCGTCTAACTTGTGTTTCCTTTAGGATCAACTTAGCAGGGACTTTTTTCCCCCTTTTGCATCATTAACTTTCAAATGCTCAATGAAAATCTAGCAAATCTTACCAAAGAAGAACACACTTCGAGTCACATTCCTTCAATCCCGCTCCAATTTATGAAAGGATCTACTGCTAATCGACCCCCAGCTGGTGACCGATTAATCTGATTACTTTCCAATTCTGCAAGGCTTTTAGATTCGGATACAGTGGTGAAGGTTTACAAGCACTGGCTTGTGGCTGGTATTAATTTCACGCCCTTGTCATGACAATTAAGAAGGTAAACCATTACTTTAAAAGAAACAAGATAAAATAAAATACAAGTCCATTTTTCCATTGTAATTCATGTGTTAGGAGTTTCTCTCCTAAAAGTTATATTTGCATTCAAAGACACATTTCATGCAAATGGTACAACTTTTTTTCTTTTTTTTCCGAAGAAAGAAACACATATTTGTTTTCTATATGTTTATATCAAAGAAGAAGCTTATTTTCTTTTTTTTATATATATATATATGTAGTATATATATATCAATTCACTTTTTTCTACACTTTTCTAGGGCAGGCACCGTACACACACCGGGTACAGAGGCATGCCACACTTGCATTGCTTTTGCATTCTACAGTTGGTTGGCTGGCAGGCATAATGTCATCCAGGCAGTGCTGCATTTGGTGAGTGTCTGCACCAACTCTGAACACACACACACACACACACACACACACACACACACACAGGCATTTTCTCCCTCACTCTCTGAGTCTTTTGCATCACACCCATACAACCATACATCATGTGCAACTTAGCTCCAGCCAGTCCAGGCAGCGCCACACTGCCTAGATGACATCAGATCAGGGGGCGGGGGTCTACGGCTGATGCGACAAGCTTCAAATGGAGTAGTAAAAGCAGTGCAGCAAGGCTCCTGTGGCACATGCAGAGAGGGGCCAGGAATGGCTGGAAACTTGAGCAGGATAGGTCAAAGGTCAGCGGAGGGTGCGCAGGGTTCAAATGGAGGGTGCATGGTCTAGCCCAGGGTTGCAGACAGATTCATGAATGGGAGGTAGGAGGGGAAGGAAAGCAAGGCAAGAAGGGCCAGTGCTAAGTTTGTGACAATTACATCTGTATTTTTTTTTCCCTTTTTATATATTATGTGCTTTTTTTGTTATGTTTTGCTTTAGGTTGGACTTTTTACAAATGGTTTAATAACATAACTGAGGCTCAGAGTATGGATGGCTGAATCTACTGGTGGTCGTACGCTCGGAGGATGGAGATGGAGAGAGGTGTTATGGGAGAAACTCTGACGTTCGCTACATGAGTTTTTCAGTTTTTCAGCAGTATACACAATATAAGTACATGGAGGAAAGGGAAACACTAATGCCAATAGATCAGATAAAATAATCAACTGCTGTTTGTGCTCAGTCATGTACTGTAGGTTTGTGAGTATTGCTTGTAGTCTTACTCAAGTTGCTCCCCAATAACCTGGATTAAGCAGGCGGAGTGTAGACTGCAGCTACTTTGTAATTGTCGTAGTTTTGACAGTAAAATTTGCATATTTAAATGAAGTTTGTTTCCTCTTCAAAGTTATAAAATTACTAATCATCAGTTAAACACTGAACTGTATCCAAAGTGTTAGAATTTACCTTGATTCAATCAGTAAACAATTTTAAAAGTACACAAAGAAAGTACTAATGTTTAGTTTCATAATACTTGATTCAGTGAGAAAGGTTCATCGCACACAGCTGAGACTCGGTCTGCTGTCAGACCAGAGCCTCATCAAACGTACACATACACACACGTACACACAGTCACATATTCACAACACACACATAACAAGCTCTGACGTGCAGCTATATCTCATCTCGGGATCTGTCAGTGTGACACACTGCAGCGAGAAAGCGCCACCCTCCTGTCACCGCAACCAGTCAGAGACCCTCCCCACAGCTCCAGTGAGAAAAGGAGGTGATTCATCGATCCGGGAAAGAACATAGAAAAGGGGGGGTTGTTATCCAATCGGACCATCAGTGAGGAGAGTAAAGAGGAAGGTGTGTGTGAGGAAGATGCGCTGTGTTTATTCATGATGCAGGATGCACACAGCACATGTTCCGGTAACCATCCTTGCCATCTCTTCTCTCTCACTGTCGGGGTCAGTAACACACTCTCGCTGTGCTTCAATATGGTGTCTTGGAGAAGTGGCTAAAAGCCGGATCACTCAGTGTGTGTGTCTGTTCACACACCAAATCATTTTTATGAAGGAGAGTGTGTGCTAAAAACTCCCTCAACCCTTTTTTGAGGAGTCTATGTACTCCCCCCCGGTCCATGCATTGCTCTATCCACCCACCCCACATAGAAAACTGCACTCTTGAGCAACTAAACATGATTTTGCTGTGGGGAGGGAAGGTTTGAGGAGAGCAGAGAAATATAAATGAAAGGGAATGTTGATCAAAATCACATTTTCGTGATGCCAAAGGGGCTGGGGAGGGTGCTGAGATGGGGGTGCCAGTTAGATGTCTTCTGAAAAAAGCCAATTTTTCTCTCCCGCAGGTGAGAGGAAGGATTAAAGATACAAAAAATAAAAGATTATTAATAAAAGAAACAAACTCTTCTTTAAAATGTCAAAGTATAATACAAAAATCAACAAAAAAAAGCATAATAGTAGTAAAAACGTTAGTGACTTAAGGGTGAAATAGTAGAAGTGTTAAGTCATACTCAAAGTTATCACTAATGACACAAAATAAATAAAAGCTGTCAGAGGAGAGGACGTGGTCAGGGCTCTCAGGTGAAGGAGGGTCGTTGCTCTCTCTCTCTCTGTCCCTCTCTTTCTCCATCTCCAGCTCTCCAGCTCTCCCTCTCCCTGTCACCTCTCACTCCTCACGAAGCTGCAGGCGATAGCGGGTATGGCGGATCTGGAAGAAGAGCCTCTCCAGCGGCGAGCGGCTCATCCCAGGTAGCCTGTAGTCTTCGCTCTGGCCCGTTCGGCGGAAACCCAGCGACTCGTACAGCTTGTGGGCGGCCAGCTTCACGGCCGTCGTGCCGAGGACCACGCCGGCGTAGTTGTTGCGCATTGCGTACTCCAGGACGCGACGACCCAGCGCCTTTGCGATGCCTTTGCCGCGGTAGCGAGAGTCCACCGACATCCGCCGCAGCTCAACCGTGTTCTCGTCCTCGTGGCCCTGCGCCGCCACGATGCCCACCACACGACCATCGAGCACTGCCACCCAGAAACAGGAACCTAACAGGAGGAAACAGAAAAGAAAATCCAGTCTTACTGCGAAAGCAAGAATTATAATAGACATGATTTAGCAGCCTGTTAGCCAAGCTTAGTGTAAACACTGCAAACAGCCAACTGGGATCTCTCCAATGTTAGTGGAGCTGAACCTGCTGAGAGCAGGTGTTTGGTTTTTCTTTATTGTCTAAGTTTCTTAATTTTGAGGGTTTTACTGTCTTTGTGCTAAGCCTGTCAGCCTTCTCATCCTATTAAGCTCATAGCTCCATATTTTTATTCTTTCCTCTGTTAGAATAGTTGTACATTTCAAAATAATCCATTCTAGGATAGGCTATCTGCCTCTGTTTGGACCATCTTTCTTCTGATTGGCCACCCATATCAAACAAGAGGTTTGAATAGCAAGCGACCATATTTACTCTCTCTAGGTTGCTAAGAGCAGAAAACAGACTGTCTGAAACTGAGTATTTAGCTGCACATACACTGACCTCATTATTTAACATCACTGTATCCATGTATGAGAGGAAATAATTAACTTGGACATGAAGGTGAAGAACAGGGCCTGTGATGGTGATCTTTTTGTGTTTTTGGATCAGTGATAAAGGTGTCTCACAGTAGGCTGCCATGACTTTGATCATATATCAGACCTCTGAAATATCTCTTGCATGGAACACAAAACAAACAGTATAATTGTCTTAAACTATTAAACAGGAGATGAAAACTATAACTGGTTGCAAAATAGTTGGATGAGGCAGTTCAGCACCAGGAACTGATCTCAAGATGAACGTCGCGTTGCATGGCTGTTGTAATGACTTGAGGGCTCTGGGTAGAAAAGCCAAGCATGCAGGGAGCAGCTGAATGAGCAGGTCTGACTGGAGCTTAATAACGTTAGCCACTCAGTGAGGACTGCTGATTAAAAGTGCAGGCATGACAGAGCAGTCACTTAAAGCTGACAGCATACTGGAGCAGAGACTCTGATGTCAGATAGCAATTAAAGATGAGTTTTTGGGCTAAAACACTGTCATGTTGCAGATGCTTATACACTATCAGGGACTTGCTGCATCTCAGGGTTAATCAGACTGATGACAGACAGACAAAAACACTCAACACACGTCCAGGCAGACAAATGAGGTTTGACCGACACAGAAAAATGTCAGCAGACAATGCTCCTCCACCACAGAACCACTAAGAGCCTGAATATCGGCCCGTTTTACCATCAATCTTTATTCCTGCTACAGTTTGTAAACGGTTCGCTTTGATACAGAGCAATTGTTCCTTTTCCCCTCTGAAACTTTTCAGTGATAATAGTTCAGGTTCAGAAGCCAGAAGGATGTGAATCATCCTGAGTGTAATTTAACATTAGTTTAAATGTTTCTGAGGTAGAAACTTGTGCTATTCATAATGTTTTAATGACACTTTTAGCCTTGAAGCTCTGTGACTTTTAAACCCAACATGACAATGCATATGCATGCCCTTGCAGTAATCTTTCAAAGAAAAAGACTTTCTAAACCTTCTGCTGTGTTGCATAACTGTGGTCAGATAACTAACATCAGCAGCACTTATTCCATGTGCTGGCAGTGTTTCTGTGGTTTTGTACTAAAATGCCATCTGTTTGTGACAGACAAAGTAAATCTGACTGTTCTGTGACCGGCAGAGGCCGACCTGCGGACAGCAAAAATCTGCCTCCATCTGTTCACGAGCTCTGAATCCTAACTCTCTCTCTTTGTCCTTACTCTCACTTTTTATGCCGTTACACACAACATCTCCCTCTTCTCTGTTTGCTGCTCCCTCACGCAGACACGCACACTAAACAGGCGGTGAAATTGACATCATGCATCAGTCCCACGTGTTCGCAAGGATTTGATGGCCCTGCAGGCCTGTGTTAAGCTGATCCAGAGGCTTCTGTTAGCGAGTCAAATAACTGTGGCAACGGGCAGCCCCCAAGTGATCCCCACTCCCCTAGTGCTGACACTATAAGCTGGAAGCCCCTCGAGTTTCCCCAAGTGTGGAGATGTTGCAGCCAAATTGGATTTAATTATCGGATATAGAAACAATTTGAACACTTTGCAGACTAGAAGCGATAGATCAGAGATTTTGTCTGCCTCTCTGGAAATGTGGGTCAGATGACTGTGCAGTTTGCTGATATCACAGAATATCACAGGCTATGTTGCCAAAAGTATTTTCTGAACTTGCGTGACATCTCATCCTTAATCTATAGGGTTTAATATGATGTTGGCCCATCCTTTACAGCTATAACAGTTTCAGGTCTTCTGGGAAGTCTTTCCACAAGGGTTAGGAGTGTTTATGGGAATTTTTAACCATTCTTCTATACGCACATCTGTGAGGTCAGACACTGATTTTGGATGAGAACACATGGCTCACAGTCTCAGTGATTCATCTCAAAGGTACAGTGTTGGGTTGAAGTCAGGACTCTGCCGGCCAGTCAAGTTCTTCCACACCACTCGCTCATCCATGTGTTTCTGGGACTTGCTTCGTGCACTGGTGTGCAGCTATCTTTTACCAGGAATGGGGCATTCCCAAACTGTTCCTACTGGCATCCTGTCACAGTACCACCACTGAGCTCCTGAGAGTGAGCCATACTTTCAGAAATGTTTGTAGTAGCAGTCTGCATGCCTAGGTGCTTGATTTCATGCACTTGAAGTGATTGAAACACCTGAAATCAATGATTTGGATGTGTGAGTGAAAACCTTTGGCAATATAGTTTAATCTCTGGTTAATGAAAGTCCTATAACCCTAAAAAAACAGTCAAAGCATTATTTTCTAACTGCCACTTGAATCTGCATAACAGAGTTTTGGTGGATGATGGTTTAAGGGGCTCGTTTGTGCAGCTCACATGCAGAGTTTAAGTGATTTAGTATTAAGTACCATTAGTATTGGATTCATCAGCTACTTTTTAAGGAAGCTTGGAGCTGATTAGTAAACTGTTAGCTCGGTGCTATTTGTCATCTAAGCTCACTTGTTTACAGAAACTAATCTTTTTAGTAGGTCGGTCACATTTGGACGCTACATGGTGAGGATGTGCGTGGATTTCTTCCTGTTTTAGGCTATTGAAGGAAAACGTAGCTCATTAGCAGGGCACATAACAGCTCCATTCACTGCTTTCTAAAGGTTGTGTGTGTGTTATTCCTCTCAGCCATGCTCACAGCCATGATTGGTAATATCTTCCTGTCTATTAGCTTGTTTCTCACTTTGATCCAGACAATCAACAGTAATTTAAATGATTTCAGTCAGAGGATAAACCAAAATGACTCTTGAGATCATTGTTTTCCTCTAGTGAGATCAGAAAGCTCCTGGTTTGAACCCTGACTGTATGTAGTTGGTTCATTCTGGATACTCAAGACATATATGTTACAGGCTCTGTTTCCAAAGGAAACTGAGATCCTGCAACATGCTGCAAATTTTTTGATTTTCTATCACTTAGTTGTGATGAGTGCTGTGAAATTTGCAGTTTTTGGCTCCAAACTGGACACTTCTGAAGCGGTGGCGGGGAGGAGGTCACTGATGAGACTGTTAGCAATGGTCTCACCCTCTAACATAATACATGTGTCTGGCAGAGAGGCCAGATCTGTCAGATATTATTGTTATCATTAATAATTTTATCATTTTATCATCTTTGCAGCAACAAATGAATTTCTTAAATCTGGAGTAAATAAAGTTTTTCATATGATATTATGGGTTAATCTGTGATTCTGAAGTGGCCGTGGATGTGAAATAGATCAAGTGTATTGAAAAAAGCGCTCTGTGTGTGGTTACATGCGGCTCGTAGTCCGAGGTCCTTCGAATGGTCATTAAGACTAGAAAAAAATGTAAATCCGTCCAGTCCATGTGATCTGAAGTAAAGTGTCTCACAAACAACCGGAGAGATTGTCGTTAAAGTTTAAGTGAAAACAAATTTATGTGACAAACTGCTGAACAACAGTTGGAAATTTAATCAGGGTTGATTACAGTTTGGAGGAAATTCAGTCCAGATGTGTTGATTTAATGACTCCAATGTCTGACATATGTTTGTTTGCAGCTGGTTTAATTAGAACGTGTTATTCAAAGACCAAACAGCTGAGAGGGTACACTGTACACCCGTCCCTTTGACCTCATCCTCATTGCAGTTTTGCTATGATATGCTGAGGGAAGCCATAGTGAAGCACTCTTTGCTGTATTAAGCTGATCAGAGCTTTGTCTTTACTCGTCAGTACGCGCTCGTGTCCTGATAAGTTATCAACTTTGCTGAGTCTTCACCTGACATCATCACAAGTTTAAAATGTTTTTTGAGTTTTTACGGTACTTTGGGAGTCTCACACAGTTAAACTCACATTGGAAATGATTGAACACAGCAGCAGAATAGATTTAAAATTTGGCATCTGGGCACTGAAATGTTGGAGGTGATGGAGGAGCTTAAAGAACAGGCAGTGAACTGGGGCAGCAGGGGCACTGACCTGTCAGAGGGGAAGATGGGAAATTTCAGCCTGTTCGGTGTGGCTCATTAACTCACCGGGTGTCGTTTGGCATCTGTGACCTGAATCTGCAGGCTACGGCATAACTGAGAGGGCCACTACTATAAATTGGTCATTTTATCCCACAGTGTTACTTTTGTTTACCCCAAACTGGGATCTTTTCGTAAATCTAACCAAGTTTTTCTTCTTCTTTTTTTGGTCCAGTAAGAAAAATAAAAGTAAAAAAGAAATAAAGAAGAAAAATAGAGGTGAACCCATTGGGTCCTGCCTGAGAAACTTACAGCTCGTAACTCCTAAGGTGGACTTTGTGGGTCCAAAAGCTGGACCGTTATCTCTACGCAGCCAGTCTTGGCTGGTGTATTAAAGGACAGCTTGTTCGTAAAAGGAAGATCCGATCCTATCTGAAAAACTGGTACAAGAAGAGAACATGTTGGAAACTTAGCAGTTTAAACAGACCATTTGGGAAACGTGTCCTGATGACCTGAGGAGTGTGGCGTGTACGTATGCACAAAGCAGTGCAGCCTGATTTGACTGCCCGCCTTGGAGGCTTTGTTTTTTAGTGCTTGTTAGCAAATCTAAGCATGCATAGTAATTACACTAAGATGGAAACACACTCCTGTGTGTGAGCAGGGTAGTAAAGCCTCTCAGAGCTTCTAGCATGGCTTTACTTTACACCCATGGTGGCTTTTTTAAGACAGGATGATGGCGAGCTCTCAGAGTCAAAGACTTTCCCTGTCTTAGAGTTTGGAAGGGTCATCATAAAAATATTTGAAGGCAATAGTTAACTAAAGATGTAAATATCTGTCTTCTACACGCTTCCACTTTTCTGCTAAATATGATGAATAACAATTAATTTAGTCTTTCAAGGTATCCCGAGTTAGAAAGAGGGAGTGAGTGAAGGAGGAACTCGCTTTGAGCTCTCTGATGCTCCCACAGCTGTTTAAGAGTGGAGCGGTACTACAGTGTACCGCCTATGTTTTGGTGTGTGAGTGTGTGTGTGTAACTGGAAGGTTGTATGAATGAGGTTACTCAGTCAGAAAAAGGCGTTAGTCAAAGAGAGCAAAGAGGAACAAAAAAAGAAGAAGTCATTCAGCTGTCCTGTGTGAAAGACGCAGCAGCAGAGGAGGAGGAGGAGGAAGGCGAGCATCTGAGTTAACAGTAAAAGCGATGAGACTGAAAGGATCCATTATTGCTGCTAGGGCATACAAACGCAAAGGAGGGGGTCTGCCATTATTACAGGGGGAGTGGGGTGGGGGGCACGGAGAATACAGATGATGTCAAGATAAGAAATAGATTGAGCAGAGAGTGAAGGGCGAGAAAGGGAGGAAGAGCTCTGAGTTGTGGAAATCTTTCTCTCACAAGTAAGAATCTGATTACTGTATTCTTAATGCGGCGGATCTAATTTCTCTCAGTAGCTCAGTAGATATTAATAATCCTCCATGCATGCGCGTGGGAGTGTTAGATACTGGCTGATGCTGTGATATGAACCCTCCATTAAATTTTAAAAATTACACACATACCTACAAATTACATGAGCACATAGACAGGAATGGGCTTTATTGTGTGTAAGAAGATTGTCCTGGAGGCCTAATATGGTAAGGGCTCCGTCTAGACGCTGCCTCGCTCTGCTGGAGCTCACTCCTCTGTGAAGCGAACACCGTATTAACGCTTTTTGGGCGAAAGATCGGCGGCGGCTTGGATTTGGGCGTGTTTGCTAATTGTTTAGGCTTCTAGTGACCAAAGTATTTCTTTCTATTTCCCTGCAGAAGGCGTCTCATTGCTGCAGGGAACATTAAAGTCGATTTAAGCAACAGTGATTTATGGCTTTGGATTGAAAGTGTCGTATCGCTGCACGATTAATCCGGCCCCCCCGACATTACATTTCGCGTTTCTGTGGGGAATGAGATCTCCCTGTGGTATTCATAAGGTGCTTTATCAGACTGTGTTATACGATTATTTTTCTTCCCGACAGTTCTGGTCACATTTTGTCACTTGTAGTGCTAAAAAACCCACACATATGTTGCGCTTTGTTCCACTGGGCACATTAGCATAAGTGGTGCACATATGGTTAACCCGTTAAAGCCTGAATCATCAAATAAACGCCAGAAACTACATTTTTTTGAAAATGACAAATTAAAAAATATTAATGAATCATTAATTTGCACATATGAGTTTCAATTTGTAGCATTTTGCTTTATGTTTATATGGTTGGGGGGGGGAGACCTGGGGGGTTCCAAGTTATTTTGTATATATAAAAATCCCTTAATACTGTTTTATTTTCACTTTAAAGCAAAAAGACTTAAGGCGGAGTCTCTGTAATGCGCTCACACACAGATACACTGTACTTTCAGGTCAGAGTGCATGCTGGGAATATGGATTAACCTGTCACGCACAACCCCACACGTCAGCAGTATCTTCCTTGGCCACGGGCGACGAATGCTGAGAAGAGATGACTGTCACACAAAGGACACGGTTTCCAGATGTGCGCGTGAGCACTCATCAATGCAAAGCAGACTGATGCGCCTACGTGTGTGCTGTCACGCTTTATGAGCACACACTCAGAGGAACTCATTACGCACGCCCGACTGTTCGTCTTGCCGCCTGCCTTGTCCGCCAGCACGTTTCCATGTTGTTTGTACGCAAGCGTGCGAGTACGCGTTCTTTTTCTTGCACACAGCGCTTTAATGTGTACGTGGCATCCATCAGCGTACAGCTGCTGCTCCGACTGCCCTCTCTCAATCTCTCTCTGGTTTGATTCTCGGGGTCAAAGGTCACCAGTGTGGGCTTCACGACCGAATGCAAAATGTTAATCTAACCCAGAGGTGGGTGATTAATCTTCCTGTCCGAGGGGCCACGTGAGAATCTGGGAGTGTTGAACTCAATAAGCTGAACTCAGTTCTGCTCAATATAATCATTTTTATCTCTTTTTAACGTTACTGGAGCTCAAACCTATTACATCTACATTTATTGCTCCTTTATAAATCGCGACCCTTAAACTGCAGACTCAGTCTTAATCTTCATGCACGTAGTCTCTCGCCTATTGATAACAGGCTCCTCTGTAATGAGCGAGTCAAGACAGCGAGAAAGTACACAATGCGAAAACTAATGAAGCCGCTGACACGCCATCTAGTCTCTCTGACGAGCACCTTTGTTCACCATTGATTTAAGCAGAATGTAAGACAAAGGCCGGAGATAGCGAGGCTGCAATCTATTATTAATGATGGGATCGACTTCCTCAAAACACTGAACCGACAAGTGGCAGATGCTCACGTGTTTTCAGCGTGCAGGAAAAATTAAAAGACAAGCGTGTATTCTGCAGGTGATATGCGTTCAGCAGAGCCTTTAAAGGAACCGTGCTTATGATGGTACTTAAAACTGAAGCATGTCCTAGTACTTAATCAGATATATATTATATTTTTTAAGTAATGTGTTATTTATGTGGGCACAAACCCTCAAACTGGTAAAGGAAGGTGTAAGTTTAAGGACATCTAGCTCCAACATTAAAAGTACCAGCAAGGCTTTGAGGTGGTTTCTAAGATGTGCTGAAAATATTTTGAACCTGGGACAAAATATGTGCATAAAAGCAGTCTGAGCCCCACTCAGCTGATTATAAAATCAGAGCAGCACCAGCTCTGAGGGCAAAGAGTTTTCATGTCTGCTGCTTCTTCTGGAGCACAGACATAAAAGCGTGCCACCTGCACCACAAGTCAAATATGGACTTTTCTAAGCGACGTTTCCCCGGTGTTGACTCGAGACATGAAAAAGCATTCACTTGTGGCAGAGATAAAATGGAATACAAGGTCGATTTAGCTTTTTTCTGCTGTGGAAATTGTATTATTTTTTCTTTGTTTAAGTGGAGAAAAGTCTAGTTTTTAAGTTGTGAAGCAAACCTGGACGTGTGCAGTCTGAGAACAGCAGTCACACAGTGATGTAAAGGAATCAACGTGTTTTGTGATCCGATTCGCTGCTCGCTCCTCTCTTTTTTCACTTTCATTTCCCACTCCCAGCAGAGTACTGCTTCTCCCCAAGCCTTGTTATGCTTGAGGCCTCTTCCTTTGAAAAAGGGAGTTCTTCCTCCCCACTGTTGCCAAGTCCATCCTCATAGAGGACTGTAGTGTTGTTGAGGTTTTCTCCCTAATATTAGGTCTCAGTCAAACAAACTTAGGGACTGATAAACTGTTTACTGTAGCCAGTAAAGAGTGTTTTTCATTTCCCTTCATGACCAAAGACATTACTTTGTGTCTGCCAGAAGTCTAGATAACCCAGCTGTTCCACCACACCTGCTCCCCTTCAGCACAGATAAAGTAGAAAAGGAAAAGGAGGAGTGATACAGGTGTGAGGGTGAAAAAAAATCCCAGAAAGATTAAGGAATAGTAGAGGGAAGCATCCAAAGAAGCTCATTAATCTAAGACATCTCCGCTGGTGTGCATGAAATATCCCATAGAGGTTCCTTTGTGTGTCGCAGTTTCATTTTGGGCCACAACTGGACATGACAATCACAACATGGGCTGGACAGACACAGTTTTCTGATACGCTTCGGTTTAAAATAAAATACATGTCGCTCATACTCTTCTCAAGTGCGATACCAGTCAACAAAAACACTCCTGTTGTGGATGCAGACTGTGCAGACTACAGTAACAACCAGCTGAGCCCAAATTTATTGGGAATTTTAAAGTGATAAGGAAGCTAAACTGAAATTTGTAAAGAGCTGCGTTTGGCCCAGAGGCCATGATTGTGACACATCTGGTCTATCTGCTGGCCAGCAAGCCCTAGATTTATCTTCCCTCCCCACACACATAAAGTAAATGCTATACTTTACAACACCCCTCCCTCAGATGCCCCGTTTTCTCACCTCTTTCCTTCACACACTCTCTCTTATACTCTGTCTCCCTCATTCTGTCGTTCAGTCCTAAAATAAGGATGAGTACCGGCAGAGGAAGCTGCGCCCTCACCTGCAACCGAATGAGCTCAAACCGCCCCCATCCCTCTTCCACACACATGCATAAATGTATAGACACACACATACAGGGCTACAATGAGATGAGCAGGTATTTTAATGTCCGCTGCCTCGATGAGACCCTGCAGTGATCATGACGCCTCATTAAACAGCCGCTATTAATGAGTGGGTATCTCGCCTCACCAGGGAGTTTGGTTCAGTGTCGGCTCACACCCTCATTTCATTACACTTGCTTTTTAGGCTGTAAGTGGCTTTAGGATGACCTAAAGTGACACATCAAGTAACGACTAAAGAGGGGATAAATGATCCGACTGCTGCCGGGACTTTTTTAATTACTCCAAAAAGAAGTCTTTTAGCATGCTTTGACTGCTTTGGAGATCTTTGGGTTTGAGCAGTAGAAAGGCTTAATAATGTCAGCTGTAAATTGCACATTAATGCACAAATAATAACTGTAACAAGCAATCAGTCACAAAGCTGGGTTTTGGTATCTCTTGGTATCTCTCCAACATGTAGCAAATAATAGTCTCAGCACTAAACTTCATTATATTATAGCCCAGCTGGGTTGTATTTAAAGATACCAAAAGTTTTAGCTGCTACTTTTTGTTAAGAAACAAAAAAGATTTTAAACTTTCCAAAATGAAATGACTAGATGTGGTCAAAAAGAAAAGTTTGTCGAAAAATAAATAAAGTCAGCTTTTATTTCACCTGTATCTGTTAAATATTTTCTGTAGCTGGTTAGTCTTTTGTATCTGTGCTCATGCTAGACGTTTCTTCCTGTTAAAAGGGAGTTTTTGCTCCCCGCTGTCGCCAAGAGCTTGCCCATGTGGGACTGTCAAATTGTTGGTTTTTTCTCTCTAATATTACAGTGCTGAACATTGGGGGGGGGCGTGTCAAGATCTCTGTCTAAATAAATAAATAAATTCCCAGATGATTAAACATGCAACTATTTTGCTGGTAATACCTGAAATGAGTAAAGAAAATCAACAGCCTATTTATGCAAGATAATAAACAATTTTATTGGGGGGGTTATATTGGTTGGGTCTGATTATTGAAGGGGGTCATAACCCCCCTAACCCCCCTGGAAATTACGCCCCTGACCTTGGGGCAGCTGTTTTTCCTGATTTGGTGCTATGTAAATAAAACTGAATAGAGGAAACAGATTAAAATTTACATTACTTCACAGGGTTTGTTGATTACTTTTAAATGCTGTTTTTATTTAAGCTTATAAACATTATTGTGTGTTTGAGTGCATCATTTTTGAAATAATCGATCAATCAATTTAATTTCAATTAAGTGACATTTTTGTACCAGATCTGTCCGGGGTTACCCCGCCTCTCACCCTGTAACAGCTGGGTAAGATAGCCCACCACAACCCTGAATTGGATGGATTGAAATAAGCCTCCAGTCTTTATTTGAGACACACGTACATATTTATCCTCTCACCCATTGTTAGCTCGATTTACTTCACAACCTGTCTGCCTGCTCACACACAGACACACACAGCATTACAGGTCTAATGAAAGCAGTGACAGCTGGCCTTAAGAGGCTGCAGAGTGAGTGATCAGAGGAAGTGAGAGTATGAATTAGTGTAGTTGTGCCATGTGGAGAAGGATATGTGTCTTCAGTCGGGAATCGCTTTTCTTTTATTACTCTGTGGTGATTTTGTGCTTATTGGAGTTTATTCCTTTTATATTTTATTTCTGTGTCACGAAGAACTCCGTGTCTTCCTGTGTTTGGCTCTATCTTTCTTCTAAAGCAGCACATCTCATACATCCACATCGTTCAAGGTGAAAAAGAAAACAAGCATTATGAAATTCAATGTTATTTTCAAACTATTTGACCTCCCACATTTAGTAAACTGTCTCTTGAAACACAGAAAAGCCTCGAGCACCAGACACACACTCAACATTGTATCACTTCCTATTTAAAGTCCTCAAAGACACACACACCTTATTAAACACAAAAGTCCTTATCTCATCTCTTGCAAACTCTTAAAAGCTCCCTGTCAGACCCACCCACACAGACACAGCTAACTCGTTAGCTACTTGGCTCATGTAGAGAGCTACAGTCCACAGAGTTGGTGTTTGTATGGTTGTCAAGTAAACCTCAGAGATGAACTCGTGTTATTTATCTTGTGATTTATTCTTTTGCTGTTATCTGCTGCTAACAAGCTAAAATATGGCATAATCATGTTCTTTTTTGGTTTTAGACACTTTGATTATCTCATTGAAACTTTCCTTATAGGACCCAGTAGGTTGATTTGACAGTTTATTGTACAAGTCCTTCTGAAATTCAGGGACGATAGCAATATAGGTATTCAATAAGAAATATAGTAATAATAACAATAACAATAACTAACCTGTTTGGTTTTTTTTCATTATTCTCATTTTGTACCAGGGAAAAAAATAAATTATTATCTTTTTTTTTTTTTAACTTAAATGTCTGGGGTTTTTCATTCCTTAATCACAGCTTTTAAATATTTAAGCAGCAGCAAATGAAATGCAACAGATAAATATCATCCAAGTGCCATCAGAAAATGTCATTATGTGCTTATAGGGTCATAGCTGTCAACAAATCAACACCATGTTTGGCCAACGTTGCATTAAAGCGGGATAATTACTGTTATACATACAGTGGGCTGTGTGCATGTTTACTCTTAAACTCTCTTAAAGTAGCTTTGCATTATTCACAGTTTAATATAATCCTTATTTATCTTATACTGGCTGTGGGGGGACTTGGTGCAGTCCCTCAGTGCACCCTCCCCCTTTAAGCCAGCTTTCTTTTCATTGGCTGCCCCTTACAAACAGGTTTGAACAGCAAGTCGGTGGGACTTTTGTGCTCACAGCCAGAACTGTGACCCTGAGATGACCATATTAGGAATATCCCCTCTCTGGGGTGGGTGCAGTTTTCTCTGTGGTGGGGTTGGGTGGACTGCCCCGGGCTCTGTGGGGCCGGGCGGCGCCGCTGCGCTGGGCCCCGGTTCGGATGGGCCTGGGCCCCCCTTCCCTGGCGGGTCGCGGAGTATGGGGGTGCCTACTGGGGTCAGCGGGGGAGCTGGCCCCAGGGAGGGGTCAATTGCCCCTCCCTTCCTTCCCTCCCCATCTCCAGCTGCCTCCCTCTTCCCGCTCCACCACAACCACCCACACATGCAGGGCCTTGGAGTGGGGGTGTGTCACCAGGGTGCAGAGGGGGTAACCCCCCCCTCTGTCCCCTTCTGGCTGCCTCTGCCTCAATTTTATCCCGCAACTTAGACATTCACATTACTCACACTCTCATTACACATACATATTGGATCTTAGGGGTGGGCACGCTACACGGAATCTCAATTACCATCAGGGTGTACACCTCACCCCTGGCGTCGTTGCCCACCTCTCAATTTTAAATACACGTAGACATTGAGGGCTAGCAGGAGGGACTATGCGCTTACCTGCTGCTCTCTGGCAGGTAGCTCCATGCCCTCCTGGGTTTTAAATGCACCTTAGAACACACATACATCAACACTACAATGAGCGGGTGGAGGGAGGTTAGGAGTCTTCTCTCACCCTCGTTCTCTGCGGTCTGCTGGAGCAGGGGGGCTAGGAGGAGGAGTTGGCCGTCCGACTGGGGTCCGGAATGTGGGGCCTCCCTGCTGCTGCGGAGTCGGGGCGGTCTGCTTCTCTCTACCGCAGGGAAAAAGGGTAACACAACCTGGGTCTGGGTGCGGTTCCCCCCCCCAGGGGCAGGGGTACCTAGACCCGGTTTGTAGAGTACGCTTGGGGAGTGTGATTGTGTGTACAGCGTCTCTTTATGTCTGTCTCCACGTTGGTTAAGTGTGGAGTAAGTGCATATGAGAGCATGAGGGTGGGAATGGATGTTTGTATCTGTGTGTGCCTGTATGTCTGTGTCCATATGTCAGGTTGGGTATCAGACGCCACCTCTCTGAGGACAGCTCAGGCCCTCCAAGGTTTGGAGGCCTATCTCCCCCCACCACTTCCCCTGCCGGGGGCGGACTCCCTCAGACATCGGTGCGTTGGTGGTTCTTTGTGTCCGGGGGTGGGCGTCCGGGTGCACACCGGCTCACTCCTTGGCGGCTGCTTATCGGGGCCTGGAGCCTGGGGCTTGCTTGGGCCACTTCGGAGGTGGGGTGCCCCCGGCCTCTCGGCCTGGGGCTCGGTCACTCAGGCACAGCTGGCTGCCGGCGGAGCTCACGGGCACGTCGCTGCAACCCCCCCTGGCTTCTGCTCCGTGGCTGCTGGGTGACCCCTCATCTGGGACTCTCCTCAGCTCTTTCTGGGACAGTGGCACGGCTGCCCCTCTGTTGGTCTTCCTTGGTCTCTTGTGTTCTGGGGGCCTCTGGATGTCTGGGGTTTTGATCTCCTCCATACCTACTTCATGCCCTGGAGGACGGGGCAGTGGCCCCCCACACCCTCTAGCAGATCATTACATGAGGGAACCTTTTAAGAAAACAAGCGCGTCCATACTCACAGGTGTACACACGGGTGCTCACACACACAAACTACACCCTTTTTGGCTCCTACCTCAATGCACACTGTGCTGTCGATCTTACGTGCTGCACAATAATGTTTAATATTTAGTATTTAGTGTCATATTCCCATATATCATTGTGATGTTGTTTATTGTATTACTCTCGTTTTCTTCTGCTTGTTTTCTTTTTTCTTTCTCAACAGGTGATCCAGGTGATCGATACATGTATTTTTTTTTCTTTTTTTTTTTTTGCTTATTCTGTTTTTTGCCCTTCTCCCCCGTCCCTCTTCTCAACTGTTTTTCTTTCCCTCTTTCTTTCTCCCTTTTCTTTCCCCCAGTCAAGTCTGTCCCGTATTCAGCAAGTGAAAATAAAATAAAGAATAAAAGGTGAATCAAATGGACCATTACGGCAAAGCTGGGATGGTCAATTTGGTAAAGAAAATCCGTTGGGCATCTTTCTTTGCCTTTAGACAATAATTCTGATGGCAAAAGAGCCAAACGGGACAGGCAAAAAAAAAAAAAAAAAAAAAAAAAAAAAAAAAAAAGGAATATCCCCTCTCTATGATGTCATAAGAAGCCAAAGAGTGCAAATAATAAAAACTATGCAGGCTTCCTTAAATTAATACACATCCAGTTTTCATTAAGCAGTAAAGTGTGTGTTTGCATTAGAGCCCGTCCCTCTTAGAAAGAAGCTGACTTATATGATCTGTTTTCAGGGCCTTTAAGTTCAACAAGTTCCCCGTTATTGGCCAAATGTTTCCTCCTCTATATAACCACGCCCCTACGTGCCATGCCAATCTGTACACACTTTAAACAAAGCACCACAGTGACGTCAGCGGTGCCTCTCCATCAGGACCGCGTGCTGGTACCCAGGTGTTCATCCCCGTGGGCCCATTCAGAGTGCACGGATATAATCATTAGCATTGTCCAAGAGCAGTGGTGCCTGACCCCATCTAAACCATCACAGCCCTGCAGCAATAATGGGAATGCTAAATTGCATTTGTGTATGCACTGGATTACCAAGCCAAAGGGCACAATGTCAGACAGAAGCAGACAATGGTGGGGGGGCAATTGATGAACACCTGCTTTTTATATTTGCCACGTGGTCTGGGTTAACAGGGAATAAATGTGTCCAAGAAGTTAACAAGGCAGGGGAATGTGTGAAAAAAAAGTGTGTCACAGGTGTACGTGGCTGTCCGTCGCTGCTGCCCGGAGTTAAACTCCCGAGGAGAATGAATAGTCAGAGATGACACCAGAGGTGGATTGATTTTTCCAATTAGAAGCTTTAGTGGAGGAAATGAGCCTTGCCGACACCGAGTGGACTGCAGAAAGTGTATCAGCAGTCTCCTCTGCACGATCAATAGCCCTGTGATGCCACCCCCACCCGCCCCACCCTTTACCCCCCGCCCCCTACCTCAGTGTCCAAGCAGAGCCCAGAGAGGAAGCGGAGTGGGGGAAGGAGTGGAGACAGAGATATGGGAGGAGGGGTGGGAAAGCAGGGAGACGACCTGCATATTTGATGATTTGCCTCTGCATCGCCTGAAGACTCTTAGACACAGCTGTGTTTAAAAAGAGCGTTTTTGGGTTTTTTGCCTTGTTAAAAGTTACAGGCCCAAACTTTTCAGTGCGCCAATGCATTTTTTTCACCCACTAACTGCGTGCTGGTGATGGTGGAGCACTGGGAACTGACAAAACCACACACATTTTGTGTGTGTGTGTGTGTGTGTGTGTGTGTGTGCGTGTGTGTGTGTGTGTGTGTGTGAAAACAGTGATGTGTTCCCTGCC
Organism: Neolamprologus brichardi; assembly: GCF_056152115.1. Lineage (NCBI taxonomy): Eukaryota > Metazoa > Chordata > Actinopteri > Cichliformes > Cichlidae > Neolamprologus > Neolamprologus brichardi. Next base: position 31,915,780 of record NC_142106.1, on the reverse strand, counting down.
TCTTACCTGTGGGTTTCATGTAATATGCATCTATGTCAGCCATGTCCGTGTGCAGAGCACAGTCCAGATAGTTCTGGATAACTTTCCTGCTGTAGTAGTACCGCGCACCCATGAGAATGAGAGGTGCACAGCAGGTCAGCGTGAGGGATTTGGTCATGTAAAAGCACATTACTATGGAGAAATGGAAGAAAAATAAACAAAACCTGTCAGAAGAGAAAATCACATGTTTGATTTTTGCCGGACCCGTACACACACATACACAACAAGACATCTGTAAGCATTAATATCAGGAACAGCTGAATCAAATATTTGGATAATTTTTCACACAAACCCGCGTTCATCAGACATTTTCTGGGAGACAAAAGTTAACAGAACGACAGAGTTTGTTCTGCCTGAGGAGAGCGTGTTAGTGCTGGATTCATCCAACCAGTGCAGTCCATGTTGGGAGTTATTAGTAAGATGTAACGCTGGGGGGCGCAAAGGGAAACAGAAGCAAGCAGGATGGATGCTGCGCGTAGCATGTTGCGTGCCATGCAGTAACCTAGTTGCTACTTTGTTCGCTCATTTGCACTCCAGGTGGAGCGAAACAGAAAGCGCTAAAATGCGCGGGGTAGTAAGCTTCCGCTCAGACGAGGTTTTCAGTATTCAGGATCAAATTTGGTTGGAAGGATCGAGCCAAATATCCAAACAACAAAATTAATTGGCGGGAGGGGGGTATGTGAAGCAGATTTCATGCAATTTTTTAGTCTTTAATGTGCGTAACGGTACAGGTTGTGATGCAAGACGCGTTTACCTAAACCGGCAACATCAACAAAAAGCCAAACGAGATGTGGCGCATTGACTGCTGTGTAGGGGCGGAGGTGGTGGTGGTGACGAGGAGGCGACTGGGGGGGGAGTGCGTGCGTGCGTGTTCATGTGTGTTTGTGTGTATTTGGCGGCGCGGCGGGGGAGTGCCTTTTGGGTACGTGCGCGCACCCTTTGGGCCAATCCTCAAATTCATTCAGTCATTCATTGAAGCACCGGCATGTCATCACATCGGTTAAACACATGCACCATGCCGCCTGCCATGCCTTTTGTTGGCGTGTAGGAGCAGCGTGCCCGGTGTGGCACAGTGTGAGGCGGCTGCTGCTGCTGCTGCAGCAACAGCCTTTTTCTCAACTTAACTGCACATCGCCCACAGAGCCACGACAACAAAGAAGCATCAGATTTCTGCATGATTTTGAAGGCAAGTTCCTCAAAGGAATCGCTTCAGGGCGCAGACCTAATAAAAAACGCGCAACAGCGACATTTACCTGCGCACACGAATCCATGTTAGAGGTTACATTTGAAGTTTTTGAGATGCGTATGACCAGGAAAAAAAAGTTGGTCTGAAACACACATAAGCTGCACGGCACACGGGAGTGTGAGGGTACTTACTTGTCAGAAGAACGTATAAAAACTGGGTCTTGGGCTGCTGCCAGAGCCCCCTAAAAGCTGTGTTGGGTATCCTCTCCATAATACCCTCGTAAAAGATGCGGCGTACCTCCTCTTGATCCCCGCGCTCAAACTCGCGGATAAAAACCACGTCTTTCCTCACATCCTTGGCCTCGGCGGGGTTCAGAGGCGTGCTGGACGGAGGAGAGCTCCACAGGATCGACTCTTTTTTGGTCCCATGTATAGCATCGTGTTCATCCGCAACAATTTTAGTCTCGCAAACCATTTTGGGAGACGAACAATGCATGCAACTGGCCGCAAGAAGAAGAAGGAAAAAAAGTGCAGTTCGGAGAGAGGGAGGGGGAAAAAGAGTGGGTAGTAATGATAGTGGGGGAAAAATGGATGATTCGTGAGATTTTCTTAAAAAACAGCGAAACGATGGAGGGGGGGTAAGACGAAAGGGGGATGTTCTGCTGCAACCCTGAGCGTTTCCGAAGACCAAGACTTGCCGGTGTAAATCGAGCGGTATTTATAAGCGAGCAGGGCGGGTAGATTCGGGTTCACGGGGTTGGGGTGGTCCTCCGGCTGCACAGATTGGTAGAGGCAGTGCGCTGTTAGATGCTGATGGACGAGGGAGGAGGGAGGCTCGCTCATTCCCTCCGCATCTGAGCAGGCTTATGTATGTGTGCCAGAGAAGTGTGTATTTTGAGAAAGTGGGCCCGCGACGAGGAGGGGAGGGGGTGCGATGGCGAGATTGCGTAGAGAGGCTGCTTCTGAGCAGTTCTGTCTTCGTGCTGTCTTACAATGAGGAGGATCCCCGATTTTGTGATATACAGTGGCTGCGAGAGATGCAGCACAAAGGCGCAAGGTAAAGCGGGGGCGATGCGTAAAACAGGAGGAAATCCTAGCAGAGGGGAGAGTGCAGATCAGAGGGCGAGATGGAGGAAATAAAACTCCTGTGGGATTTATGAAGTTAAAGGGTGACTGTAGCCGCTTAAAGTAATAAATCTGTGGCAAAAAATGAAAGACTCTTAAGCCAATCGGCTGGCGTCACCGTTGCTGTTGCGCAGATAGGAGGCTGCTGTGATAATAAAGGGATGGGGAAATGCCCTGATGTGATACGGAAGCATCAATATCCTCATAGATTCAACAATAAAGTGTGAAATCAGCTGCCGGTCAGCCTAACGCCCGGCGGCGGCTCTCAGTGGGCTGTGTGCAGCCTCCTCTGCCGGTTGACTGACAGCTCTGCTGCACTGCAGTGATTCCTCCACAGCTTCCCTCCGCGTTGTCGCCCAGCTCCTGTCATACATCACCCCCAACATGGACATCGTGTCTCGGCTTACTGCGCATTTGTAACCTGCCATTAACCGATTTGCCGCCGAGTCGTCGCGCATCAAGCATCGGCGGCAGCGCCGGCTTTACGCGCGTCCGTGGCAGCTGTGATGAGGATGATGATGGTGATGCTTGGTCTGCTCCTTTGTTGTCCCCCCACAGCACTCCCTGTGTGTGACTGCGATGGTTATTGTGCAGAATCAGCAAAAAGTTTTATTTAGGCGGTTTCTAAACAATGATTAGAGACTAAAAAGTGTCACCACCTATTAGAGGAGGCAAAAACCCCACTGAGAACATATGATGATGTCATACACTCTAAAAGTATAACATCCATTCCTTATATTAGTATAAACATTACTGGGCATCACCAAACTATTTCCAGGTGTCCTGCCGAGCCTTTCTCGCGCTATCATCAGTAAAAGATGAAGCTCAGCGGACGTGGAAGATTTATTTTGGCTCGCAGCTCGCAGCTCTTTGTGGAGCCACAGTCGCATACTCAAAGCAAACTAGTTTGAACTGGATCGTCAGCGGCAACCTGCTATTGATAAAGCTGCATCCACCCCCACTCCCTCCTCTTTAAGGTGTCCCTCCTCCTCCTCTGCTGCTCTCTGGGTGGGAGGAGGAGGATGAGGAGGAAGAGGACAGGTGGATATCCTGCAGAGTCACAAAGTCTGCTCGGTCCGGACGTTTGCTCTGCAAACATGCGAGAGATGATTTTTCTTTGCACCAGCATCTCCTCTGCAGCGGATCTCACTGTGCGGGTGGAGGATGCTCTGGGCATGCGCAGTGCTTCTTCTTTTTTTTTTTCCGGTAGTGCTGCCTTCAGGTGCTGTAGACAAAGGTAGAAGTTGTAAACACAACATATGCGACACCGTCAAAGTTAAAGAACATAATAAAGATCCGTGTTTATGACCTTTATAAATCTTCTGTTTCATTTCATCCGCTCACTTTGAAGACTCACTGCAATGCAGTTTGTCTGGTTTACTGCCTGCTTTCTATTTTTTGTTTAAATATCTTCACATTAAAAATCAAGAAACACAAAAGAGCAGCAGTAAATGCTGTGTTTTGCATGCACATTAATAACTGCACTGTGCAGTCAGACCTGTAATGAGAGCAGCAGGTGTGTGCTCTGAGGGGGCTCTAATATTGCTCCCAAGACAAAGTTTTAATTGAATGTCAAAGAAGACTTAAAGGAAATGTATCATTTCAAATAGTCTTTCCATGAGGTCAGAAGTTTAACTGAGACATCGAGCTTTGATCAATGAGGTGCAGGTTACAAAGTCTTCTTTTATGAAACATTTCCAAAATGCTAAAAAAAAAAAAAAAAAAAAAGAAGAAGAAGAAGAAGAAGAAAAAAAAATCATCCATGCATTTTTTCTACTTATCCCTTCAGGGTCGCGGGGGTGGGCGGAGCCTATCCCAAAAATTTCAGTAGTTACAAAATTAAAACAAAATTAGCACACGATAAAATGTTCAGTTTAATCTTAAATGTGCCAGTTAGAGTGACATGAACCTTGGTGGTTGCATTCGTGGTCCTCAGATGATGAACCCTGCCAGTTTTAGTGACCTCATCACATCTCCTGTACATTTGATGACCATGCTAACAGCATAATGGATGTTCACAGGCAATAATCCAGTAATCGAAGTAGGAATTCATATCAAAATTGAAGTTTTTAAATTGATTTTTCTGTGTGATAATTAGCACTGCTGCGTCAGAGCAGCAAGGTTCCTGGTTCTGCCTGGTATGTTCACCATGAGCTTGTGTAGGTTCTCTCTGGGTACTCCAGCTTCCTGGAGAAGCAAAAGCAGACGTGTTTGGACAGATGGAGTTGAACTAAAAGCAAGAAGTTTATTTAGGCTGCAGGGGGATGATCCAGTGAAGGCAAAATATCACGTGACCAGGACGTGTAGGAGTGAATAGTTGTGCACCTGTCAGTGTTAGCTCTGTGACAGACTGGCAACCTGTCCTGGACGTACCCCTATGAAAGCTGGGATAACCTCCAGCATCCTGTGACTCAATAGTCATAATAAAATAGATGGATGGTGAGAATGTGAAACGAACTGGAAAATTTAAAAAATGTACTGGTTAAACTTGTTTTTAGAATCTTTGTAAAGAAATCTATCCTAAATTTATAAACCACAATTTGTGACTTTCTGCTGATGTTCTCTGAACATTTTTAGATCTAATTTTATCCAGTTAGGTTTATCCTGTTTATATTCCCCTGTAGTGTGTGAGTGATCTGTGGGTGGTGTGTGGGTGGTGTCTATGGGCAGTCACACTGCTGTTTGTTGAACTGTCAACATTATCTTACTCAGAATTAAGGATTTGCACCAAGCTTCACTCTAATACAGTTTTTTCAGCCCTGCATTATTTGTCATGCACAGTTGCAGCTACTGCAGATTGTATTTTCCCTGGAGTCAGCTTCACAGATGAAGGCATCACGTATGTATCCCTCCTTGTAAGTGCATGGAGGTGTCTGAAGCGCTTATCCTTAATACTTAGTCTCCTTCCTTGTGCTTATTGTTCATGTAAAATATATGAATACATTTGTCTCTGGAAAACTAGATTGTGCATTCACAGTGTATTTGAATGGTTCAAATACTGACTACTGGAGGTTAAGTTAATATCTCTGTTCTGTTCAGGCCCCTAACATCCTCCTCTGCCACACCAACCCTCTATGTCCTCCTCCACTACATCCATGAATCTCCTCTGAGGTCTTCCTCATTTCCACCTTCAACACCCTTTGTTCAGTACATCCACCACCCCTCTCTCAGCCTTCCCATTCAACCTGTGCCAACCCTCTGAGACACTCTCTCTCTCCAAACAAAAAGTTTAACATCTTCAACTAAACCAGCCTTCCTTTCACTCTTGCTGCGATTTTTCTGCCATAAATCACCCCTGAAGCTTGACTCCCTACCTGCACTCTTCTCTTTGTGGCCCTTCTCTTTGTGGCATGGTTGACTCCAGTTGTTTAGACTTTGAATGTTTTCATAGCAGATCATGTTTTCGAGCCATCGACCTCTAGGTTACGGTGCAGCACACTTCCACTGCAAAACTCTGCTACACCCACTTTTACCAGCACACTAAAAGTCTCATTTTTTCCAACCAGGAGGAAAAACAAAGCCGTCCTCAGGGAGGTTAAAAATGCAGCTTTAGCCATTTTTAATTGTTAACCTCACTTACTTATTCTAATAAGGTGATCCAGAAAATTCAGGTTGCCAGACTTTTAGTCAACAACAAAAGTCCTCAAACGCTGAGAAAATTCAAAAATGTATTGAATTGTGTTGCAGAAATTTTAAGTTTTCTCTACATTTCCATCATTATTTAAAGCTTCACCTTCAGGTCAACACAAATGTCACTTTTAAAAGACATTTCTGTCTTTTGTGGCTGGTGCGCTGTGCAACACAAAACAGCAACATGCTGACTGTGACCTTCAAATGCCATCGCACAATTCAGCGTTTTCATCAAAGGAACAGCACGGCTTTGCTTCAGGAACAGAGGCAACCTATGGATTAGAATTCATCTGAGGTCGAGCGCCACAGAGAGCTGAAAGCCCGAAACGTGTCGAACGATGTCTCTGCACAGCGATGTGGCTTTGAGCTCACAGCATCTGCTCTCTTCCTTAAGCTGTTTGTGCCACGAGTGAGTCTGGGTGGACTTTCAGTGGTGCAGGTAAATCTATCAGACACTGCTGCTACAAAGTGCTGCGGCTTAGATGTAAAGTGAATTCAACTTTAATGCTCGTGTTAAAGGCTTTCCTGTCAACGTTTAACGCTTCGTACGGACTCTCAGAAGTCAAACGCAGCTCGGTGTTCACTTGTAAACTATTTCCCAATCCCATATTTTATATCACTCTTATAAATAATAATAATTAGCATTCTTTTACATTAAAGAAAAACTAAAGTCTGACCCAATTTTTAAGGAAACCCATCCACTTAATCAGGATATTAAACTTTGGATTAAACTATTAGACTAAATTGCTTCTGACTGGCTGAAAGTCCCCACACAGAGCCCCACATATTGTTCCAATAATCTTGAATGTGACCTCTGAGTCTGTGCTTCCTTGCAGCTGAGGAAACCCCCTCCTCCTCCAAAGGTCGCACCATGCCGCTGCTCCTGCCGTGACCTCTGACTCCCCTTTCTTTTGGCTACTGGGTCAGACTGGCGGCACTTTTCTCACAAGTTTAAGGCTGAAGCACATTTCCCACAGAGGCCGCATCGACCATGAAACTGATAGACTTGTATGTTAAACTCCGTTTCATAAAGCTGTGCGTACACAGGCTGCTCTTTCACAGATCTTTTTAAAATTGTGTTTATGAACCTGATGTGCTTCAAATGGATGTGAATGGATGCCTCGAGTTATTAGAGAAATTAAGACATCATGAGAGGTAAAGCACTGTGAAACGCGGCACACGCGGGGGTGAAACAGACGCTTTTTTAATGACCTTAAAATGTGCTGCTGAATGTGAGACGTAATGAAGATGGAGTGTTTATGGTTAGGTGCACACCCACGCATTTTTCACCTGCATGGTGTACCCAGGAAGGAAATCCTATAAATGTCAGAGACATTAACAGGATATAGGAAAGCCCTGATTCCAAAAATATTTCCTTGTCAGTGAAACAAACAGTACTTTAAACTAAATACATTTACTCAAGTACTCTACTTAAGTACAAATTTGAGTTCTTTTCTTCTTCTAACCCATTTTCACTCCTGCTCCACACACAGTGTTTCACTTACCTTTTAAATAACGTCGAGATTTCTGCACGAAAAGGTTAAAAATGTGACCTGGAGCGCTTCAGATAAAGTTTCCCAGTACTTTACTGGTCAAACTGGTAATAATCTACAGGCAAAATCATCAAAAAACCAGCCGCGGACACTTTTCTGCACTGATTATCTTACAACATCTGGCACTAAATGAGGGAACCTCGCTGCCACACACTCGGTTTGGTTTAGTCTTGTGTTCTGTTTTGATTCATTCATGCTTTTGTTTGACATGTATGTGAGATATTAACCACGCCCACCTGGGTGTGGAGAGTCTCCTCTTGGTCCGGCTGCCAGCTATTTGGAGTTGATTATTGGAGCGAGATAATTGGTGTGGGTTTGGAGGAAGACCAAGAAATTAACTTTGAAGAGTTACTTGAGGAGTTTGTCCTACAGTCCTGTCAGAGAGGCTGTAGAAGCAGGGCTCAGTGAGCTTTGTTGAGCTTGAGCTGGAATGAATTTGGCTTTCTTATATATATATATATTTTTTTTTTTTACCTGCTTCGCTTATGCAGAACCAGTAGTCTGGTTGGGAGAAGTTAAATTTCAGACTTTTAGTTGAAAGTCATCTGGAGGAGCCACGTTTTCACCGATTCTTTTCTTTACAGAATGCTAGTGCAACATAAAGTCTGTGCTGAGGGGAAGATGATTTATATGTGGAAGCTGTTAATCGTTCTCTTTGACAAACATCTTACAGAGATCGCTCTGAAAAAGAGAAAATATCCAGTGAGCAGCAGTTCTGCCTTGTTGTTGTTAGAAGAGAATAAACAGACTGTTTCAGCTGATAGGACGTCAATAGTAACTCGACCACATTTTACAGCACACATATGCAGAAGAGCATCTCTGAATGCAAATGACCTCCACAGACACTAGATCTCAGTCACGACAACATGAACCGAACTCTCTGAGCAATGTTTCCAGCACCTTGTTGAATTTGTGCCATGAAGAATTAAAGCAGCTCAGAAGGGGAAAAAATGATCCCACCTGGTACTAGCAAGGTGTACCTAATAAAATGACCAGTGAAAGCAGTTGAACCTGATCAGGCTTGCAGTTTTAGTAACGTGGGTTTTAGGGGAAGGATGAATTTTTAACAAGCAAAATGATGGAAAGTTTTAATCAAAGAAGCATCCAATTAAACCGACTTTGAGGATGTTGAAGGGAGACGTGTGTCCAGGACGATTTCTCCTTAAATTCAGAGGAAATAATTCAGATTTATGCTCCCGGGACCAAGTGTCGATATTATCCACCCTGCAGAGCAAATTATCTATCCATGCCGTACAGTATGTGCTTACAATATTGATGGAGGACAAGTTCAGTGCTCTAAGCTTAGAGTGTAAAAAGGTCTGTGTGTTTCAGGCATCTGTGGGTGTGCTGGGCTCTGTGAGTGAGCTCTTACCAGAAGCCTGTCTCCCTCTTGTGGTCGCGGGTCAAAGGCTGGAGCTATGAAGTTCTTTAGGCACAAACAAGGCATTAGATTGTGTAGGAAACACAACGTTTCATTGCCAAAATGTCCTGAGAAAATCTCACACAGCTGCTCTGAATAATGACACTTTTAATTCGACCACACAGCTCAGTAAAAATTCATTCAAATAACACAAGGTCACATAAGATGTAGTCGACTCTACTGAACCTGAAAGTTGGGAAATTCTTTTATTACAGCAATCCAAAAACACGAAACACATTAAATAAAATACATAGAAAAAAATAAAATAAAAAAACTGAACTGAAAATAAAATAAGGAGACTCAGCGAGTGAAAGCAAGTAAAAGAAAACACATGAACAACAAAAAACGTTGTTAAAAGCTGGATGTAGGAAAAGTAACTTATATTTTATGTTTCTTTGTTACATGTCTTGCTGTAAAGTGAAGGCCGGCCTCACGCTGCTGTAACATTTCAGTTTCAGTCTTCAGAACAGATGCAAAAAAACTGGTCTCACTGCTTTGTGTTTTTAACACATCCCTAGCGGCAAAGAAACAATGAACGCTGCAGTAGCACGTGTGCTTTTCATTAGTCAGCAGAAGACTGTGGGCTGCATCTCATCACACATTAACTTGGCGCTAGCAAGCAGAAAAGGAGTTAAATTACTAAACACAAACAGCAGTTATTGAAAGGCACTGAGGGATGTGTGTATTAAGTTCAGTTGTACTGCACGGTCAGGGCAAAGGCTTTGGCAGTGGCGCACGTTTTGTTGTTTACACACTTTGCTGATTCCTTTTTTATTTAGTTTACTTTTTACACGTTTCTATGTTATTGTAAAAAAAAAAAATCATAAGTTTCAAAGACTTATGAACAAAGATGGAGCAGTCAGGCAGAAGGAGAAGAACTCAGAGAAGATTCATGGATGCAGTGAAGGAGGACATGCAGAGGGTTGGTGTGGCAGAGGAGGAAGCTGATAGGGATGAGGACTGAAAACATCTTCAAACACTGGTTTCTTCCAGTGTTTCAGGAGCAACTTAGCAACAGTCTGGCCATTTTCAAGCATGATGGAGCGCCGTGTCACGATGCACAAACAGTAACTAAGAGGCCCGCACAGTATCAAATTAATATTTTGGATTCATGGACAAAAAACGTACAAAACTTACTTGAAGGACTGAAAAGGCAAGAATGGATCACCGTCAGTCACATCCCCCACCCCCCATCCTAAAAAAAAGTATGGTGTAAAATGTCATATGTAACGGAATCTGGTCAAAAGAAACGTGTTTGCTTGGCATTTAGTTTATAACAAGAACATCTTCCTTTATGATAAATGATTATAATAAATAAACCTTTAACTTTATATATTTCAGTTGCATTTTACTCAAAATTACTGCTTCAACCTAAATAAAGGTGAATTTTTTTGGGGGGGGATTAGAAGGATTTGATCTTTGTGCCAATAAAAGTCTTTAAAACTTGTGAAATGTTTAAACTGTTCTTTGCTTTATAAAAATGTAGTAAACCCTCTGAATAAAAAAAGACCAAATCTTCGACACTCCCAAAGCTTTGTTGCCATGACTGTAGAGTTCAGTGTGACACAGTAAACTGTAAAAACGCTGTGTTTTCATCAGAGAGCTGTTGTTATGATCATTATTAAAGTAATTCTCAGTGCACCCGAGATGCTCTAAAAATCTCTAACACCTTCCAGGAATATAATTCAGACTGAAACAGCATCACTGAGTTTTCCTTCTGGAGGTGGATTAACACCTCGGTGAGCGTGTCAGCAGAAAGTGAGCAGTGCATGCTTCACACTGACACGGTTTGTCTCTGAGCTGGATTTCCATCAGATCTGAGGGCGTACCTACGCTAACTCATTAAATGTAGACGAGCCGTGTAAAAGGAATTCGGCATGTTTTCACTTCAGGTTCTGAACATCTGTTTGGTTTTTTGTTAACACTTGCACATTAAAACTGTACAGATTACGACAGCTGTGTTACAGATTCTGTGGTAAGAAAAGATTCAGGAGTTTAATGAATTCTACAGAATAGTAACAAAGATGGTGAGAATCTGTAGTAACCCGTACCAATCATACAGATATCGAACAAAACAACATGGAAGTTCCTAGTTCCTATTTATTTCTACATATTTAGTGGGAACATGGAATCTCATGCTGCATCTTTTGCTTTTAGAAATAAATGTCTTCCTGCCCTGTGACAGATAGAACTCCACAGCATCTTATTAAAGTGGAAGTCAAAGTCTGAGCTGCTTTAATTTTTCCATCATTTTCGTATCATCATCAGGTTGATGCTGAGTGCTCCTGTAGTCCTGATGCTCTGTGTAGATCAAACAGACAGTGACAGTGGACTGAAAGTGTAAAGCAGTTTTTCTACAACCTTCTACAAAGCTACATATCTGCACTTGACCCTCCGCGCTGTGTTAAAGCGCTCGGAGCATATTGTGTCACGTAACTTGCAAAACATGAGAAAACATTTCACTGGATGGGACATTTCCCTGTTGTAAGAAGAAATCTATTATCCAAATATACTTAGCAGAACAAAGAGTAAATATTTGTTAACAATATTTGTTTCGGATTATTTGCCTCGCCCCCGGGTCTCAGTGAAAGCAGAAGAGCCGTTGAAAAAGAAGAGTCGGGAAACTTCTCATAGAAAAAAGATATTTCCTGCCACATAAAGATCAGGTGTGGATTGACTCTTCATCCTGTGCATAAATAACATTCAAAGCATTCAAAGCTTTCAACAGTCTGTCATCTTATCAAGAGTCTACAGATGTGATCAAGGTCCTGACTGTAGTCATCAAATTATAACAGTGATCTTCTTGGTTCAAACTGTGGGTTGGCCGGGCCTTTCTGTGTGCAGTTTGCATGTTTTCCATGTGCTTTCAGCTGACTGCTAAACCTGCTTCTCTTTGATCGATGGGCTACCTGTCCATGTTGTACCCCACCTATCTCCCAGTGTCTTCTGGGATAAGGTCCTGGCCCCACATAGGCATGGGGCATCTTTAGCCCTCCTCCCTTTGACACACATTTAGAAAATGTCCCACATTTTGTTTGTGTCTGCAAGACAGACTTGACTAAAGTCCATCTTTTATTCACTGGATGTAAAAGAAAACCTGTCATCATGAGTCACGAGTCACAAAGTTACAAGACTTTGTCACTGGAATATGACGAAAACACAAATACATCTCTGGAAAAACACATGTTGTAACACATGTTTGTCCCACATAGGCATTCACTCTGTCCCACATTTAGTGTGTTGGGATCTTGTCACTTTAACCCACACTGTCTGTTCTGATAGAGACAAAGTGATCTTGACATTTTATTATTTTTTACTGCTTGAATGATGAAGATTCTGGGTTTGAATCTGCTCCTCTCCGCGCACCTCTGCGTCCTATCAGAGTCTGAAAATGTACACGTATCATAGATAGACTCACCTGGAGTGAACTGGATAGATGTCATTAGTCAAAGGTCAAGGTAACGAGTGCCAGAGTAAAGGTTCTTACAGGCTAAAACTAAACAATATATAAATTAAATATGTTCTATCAGGACCCAGTAAAAAACATTCAAACATATTTAGCAAAAAAAAGAAAAGTAAATATTTATTTTTCCTCTCGTGTATTTGCCTTGCCCTCTGGGCTCAGCAAAGGTAAGCTGAAAGTTGGAACACCTGCAACAGTGAGATCATTTAAAATTCCTGAACTAGCAAGTAAACCAGAATCATACATTTGGTATTGTTGATGCTTACTTAGCCTGAGATTAACTGAAACTAAAGCTTTAAAAAAGATATTTTACAGAAATAAAAGAAAAACTAGACATAAGAAAAAGAAAACTGAAACACTACAGTGTGCTCACAACATTAACAGCAACAAAAACAGTATTATTCAGGACTTTTTCTTTAAAGTTGAGTGAGATTTATCAACACAACCAGTCTGAGGAGGCATTAATGTAAGATGTTTATGTCTACGTACTGTACTCTTGCCTTAATAAATATCCCTCCTCCCTCCTCCAATCAAATTTATCATAAAGGTTATCACACCCACAAAAAAACTCAAACTAAATTAAATGGAGAAAACAAAAACATGTGAAGCTAAAGCTCTGCTGCAAAGGGCTTCAGCCCACTTTCACATCTGACTGTCCATCTGATCAGTGTTTGAAGTTTATTGATGGTGTTACTGTGTTTCTCTGCACTGCATGTGAGCACGAGGTGCAGCAGATACCTCGGAGCACTCCTTGTGACCAAAAGAGGCGTAGAAACTTTTCATTGGACGAGCTTTTCTCTAAAGTAACAGGACAAACAAATGCACGCCTCAGAAGAGTATATAACTGAAGTCAGACAGTCAGAAAACATCTAACACCTTAACTTCTGCTCCTGCTTCTACTCAGCGACTGACACAGAGTAAAGGTGAGTGTAGTTCCTTCATGTCTCCCACTAAATCAGGTGTTAAATATTTAAAGAGCGTTTGGGTGCATTTTTGTAAAGTGTTTAAGTTTCTGGGTTTTGTTTTTAGAAAATGAAGGTCCAAGACTTGTTCATGGGTTTTGCTCTTGTTGCTCTGATCAGTGCAGCACCGATAGAGGACAAAGCTGTATATGATGAAGGTAAGGGATTGTTTAAAGCAGACATTTACTAAGGTGCAGGTCTAAACTTAGAGCTGTTTGAGTGCCTGTCATTTACTAACAGATGTCATCACTCCCTCACCTTCTGATTCAGCAGAGTACAACCCTGAAGACTTCGACATAGATCCTACACAATATGAGAAACTCTTACAGAATGTGCAGAGTTACGGCAAAGTTCAAGGCATATCCTTTGACTACAGTGAGCTCCTGGGGACAGAGTTGGAGAATGAAACATTCCTGGCTGCAGGAGTCGGGGTTGATGTGTCTGTTGATGGACTCCTTGGAGATGAGGCGGCCCTGGGTGAAGGCTTTGGAGATGTGGAGTCTCTGGCCACAACCTTTGGATATGCAGAACTCCTAGACACGGAGTTGGGAAGTGACACACTTCTAGTTGCAGGACTTGGGCTTGAGATGTCTGGTGGTGCCCTGGGTGAAGATTTTGGAGATGATGACATACTTCTGGCAGAAGCTCTTGGAGATGAGCCCCTCGGCGCAACCTACGGATATGAAGAGCTCCTGGGCTCAGAGTCTGGAAATGAGACACTTCTGGGTACCGGACTCAGGGTTGAGATGTCTGTTGGTGCACTCCTTGGAGATGAGGCGGCCCTGGCCAACGGGGAACTCTTGAATGTCAGTGAAGAAGATGAGAAACTCTTGGAGATCGCTTTGGAAAACCTCAGTCTTGAAGCAGCAGCAGGTTCTGACGGTGAAATCAGACCTGATGCTGAATGAGCTGAGAGAAATGAATCCCTCGCTGCACACTGCCTGTATGTCTCAGTATACTTCTCACACTCTTCAAACTTTTTGTTTCCATCATAAAGGGAAAAGATCATAAAGCAAAATAACATTTAATCTCAAGAGAACGTAATCTGCAGTTCACCAAGTGAAGAATGTGATGCTCTGTCATGTTTTTGTGGCTTACATGTTAACATGTATGTTTATCTGCTCTTTCTCTGCAGCTCTCCAGGCTCGTGGCTTCATCGTGGTCATGATCCATATAAGGCAAATGAAGTGCATTAACTGAGGCACTGTCTCAAAAATGAGGGGAAAGTAAAAATGTTTTGAAATGAAATAAAAATATTGGTCTCAGTTTCAAGATTAATGTTCTCTTTGTTTTTTATTCTTTGTGTGTTTGGTTGTGTATATGAATCTTATTATAATATATCTCAAAAGTCTGCAGAGATTTTGCAAGCAATGTATTTTCTGTTGCTTAACTAAATTTTAATTTAATTTTTATTTATAAATGACTTGAATTTGATTAGCAGAATCCGTTTTTTACGTTCCCATTACAGCATAAACATGCAGGTAAAATGTTCTTCATTCTGCATTTAGAGCTTTCGAGTAACTATCGCCTGAACCACACAGTAAGCAAACAACTGTTGGGTGACTTTATTTAAATAAAGTATTCAAATAAGACTAAGAGGTAAAATAAATGTAAATATTGTAAGGCAAGAAATTACTGGGAAAAGATTTTATGCATAGATTAATTTTTAGATTTTGTTCTATTTAGCTTTAATGTAATTTACAGACTTCAGATGCCTCCAATCTGACATGGTTTGTTTTCAATGACATGTTCTTCTTTTTTTCTTTTTTTTAATCAAGTTAATATGTTCAGGTTTAGTGAAAAAGGATATTAGTCACTGAATGAATTATTTTCCAAAATGTAAATTATGTAATTCATTGTTTTTAACAAATTTGATATTTTAATTTGATTGATTGTTTGATTGAAGCTGGGAAACGTTGCAAGAAGAACTGGACTTGTTTGTGTGTCGCATGATATCTTCTAACTGGTGGACAAAGTGGCTTTCACCAACAAAGCTAACAAACGGAAGCAGGATTTGCAGGATTTCGCAAAGAAAATGTTTTGGAAGATGTGTACTGTGGCATTTGCACAATCTAACATCCCAGTGTTGGTGTTGTTCATACATCATCAGAATAACGTTGGTCCAGAATCAGTGACCCAACTGTCCAATGATGCTCATTTATTCAGTTAGCATTAGCCAAGAAGTTAGCCAATGTTATTTTAAGCTATAACTAGCAAACCAACATAAGTAACTTAAATTTGGCAAACAGCAAACCTAACCTGACAATATAGTCATTATAATGTATAAATTAATAAACAAAACCAATAGCTAACAACGCTATGACACCACAGTGGGCACAGTGAGGCTTGATACAGATATCGGTGCAAATTAGTGCAATGAAAAGTTAGTTGTACTAGCTTTTCACTACTTTCTAAAAGTTTTTAAAGTCTTCTTTGTTTATATTGACTTTTGAAAACATTTTATGTTTGATAATATAGTGAAAATCTCATCACCAACGCCGGGTCCCTCGCAAACAAAACGGAGGAGCTACAATCAGAGATTAACTACATTCCCCATTTCGTGGTACATGTACAGTGACAATAAAGGGCTATTCTATTCTTCTATTCTACTCTAAAATTGAGCCTTTCCCTCACTGTTAGTATTTCCAGGTTTATAGAGTCATAAAATAACACAATATCCCCTCTGTAGAAACTTTTCACTCTAAGATGTCAAATCATTTAAACAAGAATTTTGAGCTTGATGTTTTTAGGTTTTTAATTTGCCATCTTTTTGGGCTCTAGTCTGACTAAATATGACAAATTAGTACAACTTTCCTGAGATTTGACTTCAAAAATAATGATCTAAGTAATCATCTGGGAGAGCTTCATTGTCTGTCTTTCACCTGTAGTATCATTAAGCAGAGCTGCACTTTGCTTCTTTCTGTGTCACATACATTACCTGCCTGCCTATCTATCCTCAGTGTGGTCACTGAACTTTATAAAATACATAGTACATGACTGAATTATAAACCTCCATGCTTCACATTCATCCTGCCTGCTGGTATGCTAAATAAGTCCCACGGTCACGCAAGGTGAGAAAACTTTTGTGGCAAAGTCAAAGCAATGCCCAAGTATAAAAGAGGGATAAAAGCCAGAGAAAATCCAGAGGATTTTGCTTGCTTGCCCCCCGTCAAAGAATTTCAAACAGCTGGTTCAATGATTCAGGCAGCTTTTCCCGGAGCAGATAAAAGAGAGCTCTGTGGAGAGAACAAGCCAGCGAGTGAGTAAGAGCGAGAGTGAGAGAGGAAGAAAGTGGAGGCTGCTTGACAACAAGAAGTGAGAGTGATTCAGCGTAAACTCAGCATCCCTGCATGCCTGAAGCTCAATCACTCAAACCAGTAAAAGCCTGACGGGGTGAAGCTGCCTCAGCGGGACGTTTCAGTTGCCTGTGATTGTGTGTGCTGTGGTGCAGTATGAGGGGATTTGCCTCCATTGTGCCCTGCAGTGCGCCGTGATGCCTCAGGCCTGCGACTCCTGCCAGGTGACTGCGGGCACTCCGTGAGCCAACGTAGCTCCTCGGTTTTCCTCTTTCTGTATCTTTTTACAGATTTCAGCCCATCTCATTTATAGATGAGGGGACTACAGAGTGCTGCATCACTGCGACACAGCTGGCAGTCCTTCTTTACTTAGGGCTCCTCCTGCTGGTAGAGATGTGGCACCTACAACAGTAATCCCTGTTGCAAATAAATAGAAAAAAAATGTTAGTAATGTAGGAGGAGATGAAGTCAGCTAAAAAAGCACGACCTTTGGCATCTTGAGAGCCGCATATCAGGTCATTCCATATTTAATCTTTTATCGATCTTCTACTGAGGAAGTAGAGGAAGAGGAAGTCTAGACAAGATCTAATACGTTTTTCAGGGATATGTGTGATCCCCAAGCTCAAGTCCTCTTGCATAGATGTTCCTAACTCTGCTGGAGTTACAGCTCCTTTAATGCTCCTTTGACCACTGGAACCACTTTGGACTTTAACTTCCACATCTGCTCCAGTTCTCAGAAAGCTGATTCTGTTCATCTGGATGAAGCGTTTTCAGTAATAGAAATGTTTCGTCACTCAGCCAAATAAAATACTGAGATGAGGGTCCAAAGACTGAAGTGACACAACATTTCAACTTCGTCCAGATGAACAAAATAACCTTTCTGGGGCTTCTTAACCTGGATGATTGAGAATGCTTCAAGATATCTGCCTCTGGTACGTCTCTGTTTTCTCATGCTCCTTTTTCCTGATCTTGCTGTCCGCTGGGATTGCCACAACTATCACAACTGCTTCTGCTCCTTGTCAACCACCATTATGTCTGGTTGGTTGGCCAACAGCTACTTGTCTGTCTGGAGGCTGAAGTACCTGAGGACCTTAGCCGTGTTGATCTCAGCCAGGTACATATGGGGCACAGATGTTCCTGTACGCTATCCTAGCGACTTGGTTATGTCATCCAATAAACACTGCTGCTATTATATGCCCGACTGTCTCTATGGTGTCTTTGCACAGTCTGTAACTTGGATCGGCTGTGATAGCTGTGTGGTGGCCTCTGTGGATCTGGAGCCCTCTTGGGGCTTGTTTATGTACTGTCATGGACTAGCCACTGGTAGAGTTTCTTCAGTCTGTCACTCGTACATCACATGGCAAGGCTTGATCTTGCACAATACTTCTTCATCCTTACCACCATCCCTGTCTGCTATCAGCTGCCTGAAGCACTCTTGCAGCAGCTCATCTCAGGGACACTCTTCCCGATGTATTCATGCAGGTTGTTTCATCCTGGATCATGGCACTCCACTTTTTTGTTGCTCACAGAGCTGCAGGGTCCTGGATTTGGATGAAAGCCTCCATGCATTGGAAGGAATTTTCACATCTGGATATCTCCTCCTTTGGTTAGCTTATCATGACATCTGTGTAGCTGATGACTGCTGGACATGTGGGCTGATGGCTTGGGACCTAAAGGCACATTTTAGTGTCTTTTTTATCTTTGGTGATTTTGGGGGATTCTTCCTCTGTGTTGAACTCTGCTGTCATTTGCTTTCCCATTCCAACCGAACAGCATTCTAGCTCCCCATTGGGCCAGTTGATGGAGAACACAGAGGTGATTCTCTACAACCACTGTGTTGGTTGATTTTCACACCATCTCTCTCTTTGAATGGCCAATGTTAAGCAAAGGGGACAACAAAAGGTGGTATATGTCAAAGAAACAGGACCCAAGGTTTCCCAGCAGAACATTGTCCAAACACCCCACAAGAGCTGCCTCACAGTTTGGTCAAATTCTTACACTTGCACATGTTCCCTCCTAACACCTCAACTTTGAGGAAAAATGTCACCAATGGGTGCTATGATGACGAGATGATGAATGTTATTAGCTGTCAGCAGTCATACTGTTAATGCCTGACTGGTGAGCTGCATGACCAAGAAGCAATGAAAATAACTGAATGGACTGTAATTCATTAGAATACAAGCAGTAAAGGTCATTCATTGTTTTTATTTAAAGGTGCAACAATAAGACAGTGAATGGGGCTCCTTGTGACATAAATACGCTGTTTATTAACAAGCAACAGTAAGACAGTTATTATTTCTACTTCCATGTTCCCTGCTGCAGGTCTGTTCACCCCTCCCTCCCCTGCTGATGACTCCTCCGTTCCACATACCCGTCTACATGTACATAATCTATACATACAATCGATATTAACAACAGGTTAAATAAAAGTGCTGAAAATTCATGCTACAGTGCTGTGCTAAATCAAGACCTACGAGTCCCCTTTTGCAAAGAGGTAAAACTTCATTTCTTTACAAATGTTTCATTCGTAAACCTCCCAAACAATTCCTTTGAATCAGTCAATTACTGTCAGATTCCTAATAATAATTTAACTAACCGAAATCTAATGTTGAGCCGTTGAATGAACTCTGTGTGATGCTACAGTTCAATGTGTGTAAACCTTAACCTCGTACAAGACATTCAACAAGTTTACAGATACGTACCACATCCTATCCACATTATACAGTCGAAAAAGTCCAAAAATGTTTACGCTTTATAGGAGACACATGAGAGCGGCTGTCAGTGAAAACAATCTAAGTTCACAGGCGCCTGAAACACCATGTAAAACGTCAGCGGTATAAAAGTCATCCCAGATAAGGCAGAACGAAAGCATGCCTCGTGACTTCAAATCAGAGCTTCACTGAACAGTGACATGAGAGAAAACAAAATAAAGTGCCTATTGTGTGAATATGCAAAGATGAGAGCTGCTGTACATGAGCAGAGGTTCTGGACAGAGTTGTTTTTGAAGTGTGTCGGGGTGCTGTTAGAGCGGGACGTGTCCTCAGGAGCTCAGCGCAGTGAGTTGGTGGGCATGCAGTCACACAGAGCCCTCCTCTCCGTCCTCAGCACCAGCGTCTCTGTCTGCAGCAAGAAACAAACAAACAAAAAAACACAACATTTTACTACATTAAATATCAGGTTTCTGACCTGTTGTCTTCATCAGCTGCAAAATGTTCTAAAAAATCAAATATTAAAACGTTTCATTTAAAGCATTTGATATGTTTCTATGTTCTATTGTGAATAATTGCACAGCATCCCAACTTACTTAGATAAGGGTTTGTATTTCCCTGTGATATTTTGATACAATTATAATTTTACAGTTTAAGTTTTAACCATAGATGCTGCCACGTGATTTTTATTACATGACAGCTTTTTCAAACCTCGCAGATTTAAACAAATATAAGCCACAACATCACGACTACAAATAAAACATAAACATCGACATAAAAGAAAACTGAATAAAGAGGTTTAACCGAATTACAAAGAATTTCTAAGGTTTACAAAGTGCTTACTGTCCATGTCTTGCACATTGTTTTTTATTCTGCTAGTCTGTAACTCTGCAATTCAGTAGCTTATTGGAGGCTGGAAGAAACAATAGCTTCAGGCAGTTTGTTTTGCACTTTGGCCCTCCTGAGTCTTCTTCCTGATGGCAGAGATTTGCCTTGAGAGGAAAGATGTGCAGTGTGCTCTGTTGCTTGTTCTGTAACAGCATGCTCACACGGGCTCTGTAAGGCCCGTACTCTTATTCCCATGACCTTCATGGCTGTTTTATGCAAGCCTGCTGTTAAGTTGCCAAACCATTGCAATTCCACATTTAATAAGGACGCTCTCTAGCATCAGCAAGCTCTGAATCACTGCTGCAGGCTTTTACACAGATTATTGATGTGTATCTGCCAACAGCTAAATATTTATATGAGGACGGCTGACAGTTATTGAGTGGATTCTGATGAGCACTGGTTCATGATCAATAACTATTTTCTCTGATTTAGTGATGCTTGGAATCAGACGATTAGTTTCACACCATTTTGATGAAGTTGTTCAATCTCATCATGGTACACAGAAGAATCCACGAGTGTCAAACATAATCAGCCCGGCATGGACTCCAATCCGAGGAGGAGAGCATACATTTTGGAATTTTAAATTATATTTTAATAGGTTTTGCAGCTTCTCCTGATACTACACCAAAGTAATTAAGTAATATAAATATTTAAAAAAAAATTGTGATCAGCTCTACAGATTTCTGTTTTCTACAATGTGTCTACAATAAAAAAACAACATGCTATTTTCAGTGAAGTAACAGAAACTTTCTGTTCTCTTTCAAACCTCACTCTGTAAGATACCTCACTCGGTTTTCAGAGAACTGGGGTTACATTAGTAACCGAACGTTTTTCTTTAATTTTCCATTTATATCTTACAGTTTAAATCATGCTTATTGCTAATTTCTTTATCATGTAGAAAACTAAGAAATACTGTTGAACTTGCCCGCCGTTATACTTTTGATGTTTCATGGTCAGGAATAAAGTGTCAACGTGTAGACAGATGATCCCTGTGAGCTAACAGTTCATGCTTCAGACTGCCCCAAACTTTCATCTTCGTCCACATTTTTAGTCTTGGCTCTGTATGATATCAAAAAAGGGATTACTCCTGATGTGGTCCTCTCAGGCACACAGCAGCCCCGCCCACCTGCTGTTTAAACGTTTTGTTTGCGATGGGCAGCCAATCAGATACAGAGCTACTCTAGTTCTAAGAACACAGCTGAAAATATCATAATGGATGCTGCTTAATCCACAGTCATATTAATATTAGTCATATTAGGATACGTTCTCCTACAGCAACTTGTGCACAGTGTCATGCCACTTTCTCTCGCTCAGTTTCCTCCAGCCTCTCTGTGCGCCTGTGCTTGACTACAGGAGTGGAGTGAGGTGCGTGGGATGTCGGGTCACCAGCTGCCGCTCAGCACATCCTGCCATAAATAAATCGTACCAGCTCCAGCACGCTGCCTGATCGTAGACTGTTCACTAGGTTGAGCACAGTTCTGCACATCTTACACCTCCTCTCTGTCTCCAGCCTCTACCTTCCTCCTCCTTCCACTCAGCTTTAGACTCTCCTCCTAGACCTTTCCCTTCATTTCCATTTGGACCAATCCATTTACCCCCCCCCCTCCCCTCCCCCCCCCCCCTCCTGGCAACTGGCCATGCTGTTTGGGTCACAGTAGCTGGATCTAACTTATCTCCTTGTCTGTCAGAGTAATCGAGGGGTGCAGCGATTGTTTTCAGTCGCATTAACCTTCATTTCTTGGATCCACACAATTAAATTATATAAACAGAGAATAAAAGTCATATCAGCTGATCCAAAAGCAGGCATGTGTGCCCTGAATTGAAATCAGCACTACAGTTCACACGTAAGCTCAGTGTGCTTGGAGTTAAAGTGTAAAATGTACAAATTCCAAAAATATTTCACAACAATCAAAACTATAGCGACAAAAAAAAAAATCCCTATTCTTTGCAACGCAGGTATTTATAGGCACAGGTATTATGACTGCTCTTTGGCACAGTGATGGGAGTGTGTGGGTGTCTGAGGTCATTTGGAAAATGAAGCACAGCAATCTCTAAAAGCTGCGCTCCACAATTTTCATATCTAAAAACCAGGAAATAAATGAAAAATGTCTACCCCTGCGCTAAAACGCAGATGTAGACATTAACATATACTAAAACGTACCACATAATGTCACATTTAGTATATTACAATATGGGAACTGATAGAAGCAGTTGCCACCCCCCCACAAAGGCTCATGAAGATCAGTTATTTTATGAAATACATCAGCTGGTGCATGAATCTCTGCAGTAGTCTCTAGAATGAAAAGGAAACTAGAGAGGACTTACCCTGGCATCTAGGTTGAAAGCGGTCTTCTTTAGATCTTGCAGCGCCCTCTGCATGAACTCAAAGGCATGACAGTCCACACACGGGCGACCTGGAAACAGCAGAAATGAGTTCAGAAACAAAGGCATGGGTTTAGATCAGCGGCGTGAGATACCAAGTTAGTACAGACCCAGTATCACCGATACTTATAAATGCAAATGATGTAGGGGGGAGTAGCATGCCGTGATTTATGAGGTGAATGTATGACTGATACGATTAATGTGAATGCAATTCAATGACCTCTAAATGACTGTGAATCTTGCTTTTTTTCACTTTTTCATTAACACAACAGAACACACACTCATGGTTTTTCATGGATTTTTTTTGTATATGTGCATGACTGAAAAGCATCAAATTAGAGTCCAATTTAACGCTGATTTGGTGTCTTCTTGTGGCTGCAGACATAAACTATAAAGTGTATTGAGTAGAAGTAGAGAATCAGTGATCTGACCCAGATCACCATTTACAAAAAGGAACCATAAACCATATTAATGAGACTGATTAGTCTCTAGCAGAAAGCGACTGACTGCTGTGTTTTGTCATCTTTGAATTGATCATTTATTTGAAGAAACAAATATTTTAAAAAAATATACAGAATTTAGCTTTGTGGAAGTGTTCATCTAGATTTTTTTCTCATCTAGCTTTTAATTTACAAACAACATAATCAAGCTTTTCTACCTGAGCATCCATGAAGTCACACTTATGTATATTTTCCTTCTAACCTGCTCGGTATGTGTGCCTTTAAGCAGCAGTGGAGGCCCAGTTTCATGATCCAAGCATACATTAATTAAGATGACCTACAATTCCCTCAACAGCACCCCTGTGAGACCTGCAGTCATTAGACTGTGGAAAGATCACCGTGGCGGACACATACTCGTCTAAAACATCTCAAAACTTGTACTCAACAGGCGGAGGAAAAAATTAATCTAATTTTTAAATCCACCTACTTTCGGCAGGGATGACCGTCCCCGTCTCATGATCCGCATCAGCTGCCCCGACACAGACGAGCTGCAGCGCCAGCAGCAGCACCCCTGCCTGCACATACCCGCTGGATGCCATGGCGACGGTGCGATCGCTTACTCACCTCTGATTTGGAGAGTACAATTAGGCAAAATGTATAAATTAAAGGGCAGAAAATGTCCTACACGTCCGTCAGCCAATCAAATGAGGGGGAAAAATGATGGGCTTTGTTCAGATAATGCTCCAGTTTCCAACCAGTAAATGTTTGTATGTGTTTAAAAGCTCAGCCCGCACAGAGTAATTACCGCTTATCTGACCACCTGCACGGTAACCTACCGTCAATCGGCCGATGATGGTTTGCAGATCGCCAGATGAGCGCAAGATGCCCACCGAGCACTGTTGTATGGAGATTAAATTAGTGCGCATGCGTGTTGGTTGGCTGAAATTTTCTTCGGGGGCCTCGAAAACGAGACTTCCGGTGACAACACTTAAAAAAATAAAAGCCTCGATGGGCAGTTAACCCGTAGAGTTTATTAATGGGTAGGTCATGCATTCATTAACAGGATAACAGAGAGAGAGCGAGAGAAAACTCAATGTAAAAAGCAGTATAGTTATTATTATTAAAGATACCTTATTTGATTACCTACATTTTAGAGATCAATACTGCATTTTATCTCGTAAATTGAGTGTAGTATATACATACATGCACAGTTTTAGCTATAATTCCAATATTTAAAATTGTGTATTTCCATTACATTAATATAAATCAAATACAGCTACATTTTTATGATTTTCTTTTTAAAATAGGGTGCCCGATTTACAGCCACGTTGAACAAAAGCACTAAACTGAAACAGTTAGTCTGTTACTGCAGCACACTGAATCTTCATGTTTTTGACATTTACATGTTTATAGTCTGGCATTAAATGAGGCGACTATACAGTGTAAAGATATAGATACATATCCAATTAATATCCCATGTAATAAGTAAGAGCAAATAATAATCGACTATATAATTCTTGTAGACAGTACGAATTAGTGAAGCAAGCTCATTTAAGATGTCTTTGTGGATCTAGAGAAAGTGTATATAAGGATGCCAGGAATAGCAGAGAAGTATGTGAGGGTGGTGCGAGACATGAACGATAACAGAGTGGTGGGTGTGCAGTAGGAGTGACGGATGAGTTCAAGGTGGGAGTGGGATTACATGAGGGATGGACTCTGAGCCCCTTCTTCTTTGCAGTGGTGACAACTGGGCTGACAGAAGAGTTCAGGCTGGAGTCTCTGTGGACTATGATGTTTGCAGATAACACTGTGATCCATGGAGAGAGTGTGGAGCAGGTGGAAGTATGCACAGGAGAGAAGAGGAATGAAATCAAGTAAAAGCAAGGCACAATACATGTGTGTGTGAATGAGAGGGAAACATGTGGAGAGGTGAACATTTACAGATATTGAAGGTGGATGAGTTTAAATACTTGGAGTCAACCACCTAAAGCAAAAGACAAGTGCACGAGAGGGGTGAAGAAGAGAATGCAGGCGTGGTGGACTGGGTGGAGACAAGTGTCAGGATAGCAGCAAGAGTGAATGAGAAAGTTTACAAGACGGTTGTGAGACCTGCTGCGATGTATGAACAGTGGCACTGACAAAAAGATGGACTCATGATGAAATGAATCCATCAAAGGGATGGCTCAGGTTCAGCAGTTTGGACCTTTAGAGAAACAAGGTTGAGATGGTTTATACATGTGCAGAGGAGGGATAGTGGATATATTAGACAAAGGATGTTGAAGAGGAAAGCCCCAGATAAGATTCATGGATGTAGTGAGGGAGGGCTGGTGTGACAGGGGAAGATATCAGGGATACAGTGGCAGGTGAACTGCTGTGGCGACTCCTAAAGGTCGCAGGCCAAAGAAGACATATTTTAAGATAATAATAATAATAATAATATACTTTATTCATCCAAGAGGTGGGAAAGTTAAGCACAGCAAACACATGACATCGATTAAATGGGTTGGATGCGCTGTGGTTTAACAGACTGCTTAAATGCAGTAAAAGCAGCATAGCAAATATCGGGGACCAGTGAGAAGTGTGGCTGCCAGTGTAGTGTAGTAAACTGACAGGGCAGGGTTGAAATAACTTGTTACTATGACAATACAGATGTTTCTCTGCTATGACAATACAGATGTTTCTCTGCTCGGCAGATGTGTAGCACTGTGTTACATGAGGTAACAAAGACTTCCCGCATCTGCCCTTGTTTACACCTTCCTTCTTAAAACTTTATTAACCACACACTGTAACAGTTCCACACTTAAAGGTGGATTTCACCCGGTCTCCTCACGGCTCTGCGTTGACAATTGCCCCCCACCCCACCCCACCCCGGGTTATGGGCGGGGTCCTGACTGCTGTTTTCTTAGGTAGCCTGTTAAAATGCCCGAACTCAAAACACTTCTTTTTCCAAGATGGCGTCGATGAAGGACAGCGACACCGGCCTGTGGCTTCACAACAAACTAGGATCCACGGACGAGCTCTGGACGCCTCCGAGCATCGCTTCGCTCCTCACCGTGTCGGTTATCGACAACATACGGCTGTGTTTTTCGAGCTTGTCGCCGCCGGTGAAGCTGAAACTCCTGCTCGGGATGCTGCACCTTCCGCGGAGGACCGTTGACGAGGTGGGTTAGCTCGCTGTTAGCCTGGAAGGTACGATAAGTTGTTACCTCGGATTCACGGCTGAGAAACGAGCCGATAATTGCGCTAGATTTTAAAAAACACTGAGGTCCCTGTGACGGTTTAGTGGCATATTTAAAAGCCTAACAATATTAATAAACCTTTCCAGCTAACATTATGCTACCATATTTATGCAAAGGCTAACTGAAGAAGCGGCAAACTCGTTATTTCATCGACATGCTCCCCATTTTTTTCTTTTTTTAAACCCCGGCTTCAATGCACGAAACACATTTACACTTTTACCCTCTAACGACAGCATGCTCCCGAGCTGACTTTACCCCTGCGCACATTTGTCTTTCCAGCGGTTGTTTACCGGCTACAGCGAGCAACGCTAGCCTAGCGGTGCTCGCACGGACATTGTGGTGGGATGGGCGGCTGAGAGCTGGCGTTAGGCTGGAGGGCGGTACTAGCTCCCGGACCCACTGATCACCTGTTCCCCCCGCAGGAAACGATACACAGCCGTCATCTGTGCGGCTTATATAGCCAGACTGTTCATTAACAAATGCAAAATTATTAAGCTAATTATTAATGGGGTTTCTTAAAACAAGCATTCAAGTGTGTTGTTTAAGTGAAATTGGCGGCTAAGCTCAGGAGTAATTTCCCGTATGCAAACCACGGAAGCTCTTGGCTGTTTTAATGCAAATATTTATTTTAATTAAGTGGTTTTGAAGAAGAGCAGCAAGTGTGAAAGGGAAGGTTTACTAGATTGTAGTGAGTCTTGCTATGATGAATGTTTTGGAACAGTGGCTCTGACAAAAAGAGACAAGACCGAGCTGAAAATGTTAATATTTAGACAGAAATGAAAAGAAATCAATTGAGTTCAAGGCTGAGATGGTTTGGACATGTGCAGAGGAGGGAGAGTGGATCTATTGGACAAAGGATGTTGAAAATGGAGCTGCTAGACAGGAGGAAAAAGAAAACGCCTCAGAAGAGATTCATGGATGTAGTGAAGGAGGACATGTAGTAGGTGTGGAGGGAGAAAAAGGTGATACTTCATAGACACAGGGCCACCAAATATTAATATTTTGTAGTTAAATGCCTTCAGCTCTTTTTAACCACCATCCTGAGATAACGTTAGCTGAGCAAACTTGCATTAAATTGGTTCAACTGAAAAACCATTCAACACTGGACACATTCAGCCTGACAAAGCTGCGTCCTGTTTGAGAGCAAGCTAATGGCTCAGTCACAGGAGTAAAAATAGGAGAGCTATCTCCTTAAAAATAATTGATGTCTGCCTGGTGATTGCATGCAACAGATTATAACTTGTGGTTGCTCACAGCTTGAGGATCTTGCACTCATGACCACTTTTGATCACAAGGAAATTACACAGTTCCCCTGATAGGAGGCCACCTTTCTGCAGACAGTCACAATCTTGCTTGGACTGACTCCAGTCACTCTTAGAGAGACTGATCAAGGCTTGCAAGTAAATGCTGTCTAGCTTATAAACACAGACAGATTGCCAACATGCTGCCATCAGTCTGAATGACTCTTTGTCAATGATCGCAATGCTACTGGCTGCCAGCTGTTTGTAGGATACAACTGGTAATTAAAGTTTAAATTTGAGGAAAAAATTTGCAGTTAAAGAAATGTGCTAAATCACAATATATTTTGACGCAATATTCACCATATTGAAAAATGCTAAAAATTATGATATTGCATCGTGGGGCGTCTGGTGATGCAGAGGGTTGGTGTAACAGAAGAGGATGTTAGGGCTAGGGTACATGACAATATATCTCATGCTGCAAACAATATCTCTGTGGCATTGGCTGCTATGGCCATAAAAGGGGAGAAACTCATGGCGTGGTCCTCATCCCCCCCTGACCTCAACCCTATTGAGAACCTTAGAGCATCCTCAAGGAAAAGATCTATGAACTCAAGTTCAATGGATGCAAGAAGTGCGAAGGTTCTATCAAAGAAGGGATTCCATGTTAACATGTAACTTGGTTTGTTAAGATGTTTTTGATTGAAACAGCTTTTGATTTCAGTAAATGTGACCTCAGAATGCTGCATATTGAGCAAATGACCAATTTTCAGTTCTCCTCGTGTTGCATGTTGGATGGCTTCCCTTTGATAAACATCACTGCACAAAATCAGATTTCTTTGTATCCAGTTAAAGTCTTGAAATTGCAGTTATGTGAATGTTGATTCATGCTGGATTTTCCAGAGATGGAGGAGGTGTGAATTTAAAAGATGGAAAAATGGAAAATATTCTGGGATAATAACTAGTATTCAGAATACTTTTATATTATTTCACACTCTGAGGGTTTGATTAATCTGGACTTTTTTGTCTGTACAGAAGTGATTATTTATCTTACAATTTTTAAAGTGTCGGGGTGGTGTGTGTCAGGTGTGAGCTAGAAGTGCCTGATATCATTAGGTTTGAGGAAACTATAAAAGAAATTGTCTTAAAAACTGTAATTTTCCCTTGTCTCTTTTCAATGTGTGTATTAGGGCTGCCACAAACGATTATTTTGATAGTCGACTAGTCACCGATTATTTTTGCGATTAGTCGACTAACCAGATCATGCATCCATTGGACGTAAAACATACAGATTATTGCACCAGCAGCATCTGCTCTTATATAACTATCATTAGCTTACAGCTTGAAGTGTTTAAGGTATGTGCTAACTAAAAATAAAGACAAGATGATAGTTTATTAAATTTTAATGAAATTTGCAGATTGTTTTGGTGGAGTTTAATAAACTCAGCCGTCTGCTCCTTGCTATCTAAAATATAACAGGACACCGGAGGATATTCTCAAGCATCTCTTTAATCTCAGCCAAACCGATTTACTCAGGAACAAATAAAATACTAAAAAAAAAAGCCAAACAATAACATTTTAAAGTTATCCAAGTGACTTATATATCATGTTTAACCTGAGTAGCGAAAGATGGCGGTGGGTTTGAAAACTTATTTGCCCGGAGTCCGGTGTTCTCACAGGCTCTAGTGAGCCTAGCTCCCGGCTAGCTATCAAGCTGGTGGGTAACAGACGTCTCCGAAAACGTCGGAGCGCTTTTGAAAATATGTGGTGTCTTGATAAACTGAGCAGATATTTGAGGTTTACACAGCTACATTCTCGCCTGAAAATATGTTAAATGTTTATTTTGTGACCCAGAAAGAGTAATAAGAGAAATATTAAAACTAACTAGCTGCCGCCATTGTTGGAAACTGAGCTGGGCTGCACTATGAATTCTGGGACGCAGCTTCTTCTTCTTCTTCGGGGTTTAACGGCAGCTGGCATCCTTGTACATGCAGTGCTGCCATCTTCTGTTTCAGTCTGTTATTACACTCTTAAATCCTACTACTTATTCCTGCGTCTTTTGGGATCTTACAAAGCTTCAAACAATGTGTCGACTATTAAATTAGTCGTCGACGATTTTGATAGTCGACGTAATCGTGACTAGTCAACTAATCGTGGCAGCCCTAGTGTGTATTACAAAGCTGAAATGCTGACATTAAAGGTCTTATGAATGCAACTTCAATAAATGTAACAACAAATTTGGATTGTTTAGCGTACAGCAGTAGGTGACATAGGCTATTAAGACGGTTGTTTGGAAACATTACTGCACGTTTAATAGTTTGGTTTGTGGTCTGTACCTTTTTTAAAGGAAAAGTTAAAGTGATTACACACACTCATATTCAAGCTGTCTGGGAGGATATGATGCAATTTGTTTCTTCATGTAAACAACCGGTGTTTTCTGAACCATGAGTGCAGACCAAAAATAGATTCACAGACTCAGTTGTGTGCTGTTAACCTGTGGAACTAATGCTGAAGTAACTAGAGTGACTGTAGGTTTCACTAACACCACCTTTCTTGCCAGATGAAGGAGGCCCTGTCGGAGATAATCCAGCTGGCTACGGTGGACTCAGAGCCCTGGGTGCTGATGGTTGCAGACATCCTCAAGTCCTTCCCAGAGACCGGCTCTCTGAATCTGGACTTGGAGGAGCAGAATCCAAATGTGCAGGATATTCTCGGAGAGCTCAGGGAGAAAGGTAGTTTTATATTAATTTGCATCATTTCCGGGTGAGCGCTGATGTCTTAAACATTTAAATAAATGCAAATGCGTAGCTACAGTGTCTTTGCTTTAGCTATATTCAGATTACTTGCGGAGCCATTCTGAGCCATGAAAACTACCCAGGTGGTTTCTGGTGTAGACGGATCTCATGTAGTACAGTGGTTTCCCCTCATGTTGTTTTATCTGTAAACTGGAAGGCAAGATGACCAAAAGCCAGACTCAAAAGGTTTAAAGTGGAAGCACTTCTGCTGTTTTTTCCTGTCACTGTATTTAGATTAGTGTTGATTGCAGAAACATAACTCCACACTTAAGCTTTTATTTAAATTATGTCATGTTTTGATATTTTACTTAAATATTTACTTGTATTTCATTTTATACTAAGTTTAAGTTGCGAGCTGTCTTATATGTTGAATTACATTTTTTTCAGCAGTAACAAAGGGATAAAGTATCTGTTAATGAAAAACACTCATCAGCTCAGTGAGCAGAGTCGTGTTTTATAATGCTGACCAGCCACAGACAGGGGAGCACAGTGGTCAGTGCTGTAGTTAACGTCCCCACCTTTCTCTTCCTCCTCAGTGAGCGAGTGCGAGGCGTCGGCCATGCTTCCTCTGGAGTGCCAGTACCTGAATAAAAGTGCATTGACTACTCTGGTGGGACCCCTCACACCTCCCGTCAAACATTTCCAGCTGAAGAGGAAGCCCAAGAGTGCAACCCTGAGAGCAGAGCTGCTGCAGAAATGTAAGTTCATTTAATAATGGCCAATACACATGACGTCCCACAGCTATGGGGGGAGAGACCGTGGGGTGGGGTAAAAGATGTGCATTTGTGTTAATTTAATTGTGCCTGACAGATTGTCAGTGTCTGGTGTTCTTCAAGAATTGATTGTCCAACTTAACACATTTTAAATCCATTTGTTTTATAGCTACAGAGACAGCCCAGCAGCTGAAGAAGACAGCCGGAGTGCCTTTTCATGCCAAAGGGAGAGGATTGGTCAAAAAGATTGACACCACAAGTAAGTATAAAAAAAATAAATAAGTCCTACTAAAAAAAGATTTAAATTATTTCACTGCATCCACGTTTGCATTACAGCTCCTCTCAAGGGGATTCCCAAAGCCCCATTCCGCAGCCCCACCACCCCCAGTATGTTCAGCCCTCCCAGTAACCGCACACCTATTGCTCCCGCACGGACGCCCCTGCGTAAGGAGCGGGGGGTCAAGGTAAGTCGTATCCAGTGTATCGTTTTTCTTACAGCTTTCGTTCTTTCATCTTTGTTCTTCGCTTTCATTGAGCTCCTGCAGGATTGGGGTGACAGAGGGTTTTTTTTTTCTCTCCTATTGTTCAGCTGTTAGATATTTCAGAGCTGGATATGGTTGGAGCTGGAAGAGAAGCTAAGAGGAGGCGAAAGACTTTGGGTAAGTAAATTTACAGCCTTAGTTAGATTTTCTTGAGCAATAAGGTGTGACACTGTGTCGGTGCTTAACCTGTGCTTGTTTTTATGATATAGAAACCGAGGCTGGAGAGAAAGCAGCCAAAGAAGAAGCTGTGGTGGAAAACACCACACCCGACTACGCTGCTGGCCTCGTCTCCGCACAGGTATTTAACCCAACATATATCTACTGTTCTCTGTCACACCAGCCCCCGTTTGCCTCTCTGCCATCGTAGGTTCACTCCTTTGTGTCGTTTCTCAGAAACTGGGGTCGCTGAACGAGAATCCTCTGCCATCAACCAGCTACCTACCAGCCACACCAAGCATGGTTCCCTCCTCGTCTTACATTCCCAGCTCCGAGGCACAGCCAGGTTAGCCGCCTACCTCTCAGGGCTCAGCGCTTTCTCACTCAAACAAATAAAGTTAAATTCTCTGCTCATGCGTTTTCTTCATGTCCTCCTCCAAAAGCCAATGCTGGTGGTTCGGGACGGGACACGCTGCAGGCGGCCCGTCAGCCAGAGGAGTCGGCGACAGCGACCACAGGTGCCAACGCCACCTTACCGGGCCAGTACAAGCAGAGGCCGCCTATGTACAATGCGGGAACCACAGCAAACCCTGCAACTCCCACATCCCCCAGCACACCGGTATCCACCCCCGCCAGCAATGGACCACCAGCAGCTGCGACAGCCAGCCAGCCAGAGACCCCCACTCAGCCTCCCAGCACACCTCAGACCCCCACCCCGACAGCAGCCCCTACGCCACCACAGCCACAGCCCAAAAAGAACCTCTCACTTACGGTAAATAAACACCATTTCAAGACTTTCAAAGTCAGAGGATATTAAAACGTCAGCTAAATTATCTGTCCCCACTGTTTCCGACCGTCAGAGAGACCAGATGTACGCCGCCCAGGAGATGTTCAAGACCGCCAACAAGGTCACGAGGCCGGAGAAGGCCCTCATCCTGGGCTTCATGGCTGGATCCAGAGGTATGAGAGTTTTTAGCTGCTTGATGCAAATATAAAAAACAACAGCTTTTTCATAAATGCATATTACTTCCTCACAGAGCCTGTATCTAAAAGTACAGATTATTTATCTAGTTTACCATTTTACCAGTTGTATTTCCTGTCAGACCCGTTTTCATTCACTTCACCCTTTTTTTCTTTTCTTTTTTTTTGCAAATTAGCTTTAACACATTGTGACTTTGGTCACTAGCAGATTGCTGCAGATGCATGTTTGGATGGAAGATGCAAACTTGTCTGCAAACTCTCAAAGTGCAGTAAAACTTGGAGATTGTGCACCTTTTAAATAAAAGTTAAACCTGTTTGTAGCAGTGAGGCACATCTTCTACTATGAATGTGTTTGAACAGTCTCAATTTCCAGTTTGCGTTGAATTCACCCAGCACCTGCCAGCAACATTTTTCCCAACGAATGAAGGTCAATAAGGTCACTGACTGGTCTCAAGGCCTGTGTAAATCTGAATTCCCTGTAGTCATTCAGAGTTTCCCCACATTTGCTGCAGGATTTTACAGAATATGTTTCAGTTTAAATGCAGTTTTAACTACAGTAGATGTCCCTCATAATTTCTCAGCATTTATGCACATCTGACAGGGCAAAAACTAACCAGCCTACCACCCTAACTCCACCCTTCCCTACCCCCCACCCATTCCCTGCAGAGAACCCATGCCCGGAGCAGGGGGACATCATCCAGATCAAGCTGAGCGAGCACACAGAGGTTTTGCCCAAAGCCGACGGCACTGGCAGCACCACCATGCTGGTAGACACAGTCTTCGAAATGAACTACTCCACAGGACAGTGGACCCGCCTCAAGAAATACAAACCCATCACCAACACCTCCTGAGGCGATGCGCTCGCTCAGGAATCCCCACTTCAGACGTGTTTACGCACAGTTACAAAGTATTTGCATACACATTTGGGCCAAATCGAGCACGGGGAGGGTGAAAGATTGTCAAGGAGAGAAAGGTTCTCCCTTTTGCTGCACCTCCAAAATGTGGGACTCTTTGAAGACTTGTTTTTTTGGGGGGTTGTTTCCCTTACCCTTTTATTGTTTTTATGTCACTTCCGATTTCTGAATGATGTTGTTGACAGGAGAGAGATACGAGTTATTCTCACGGCAGGCACCTTTGAACATTTGTACTGAGGTACAAGCATGTCACGTGTTTAGAAAGACGACGAGCCGTCTGTATTTTTCTGTGCAAATGTGACGTTTGCAGCTTATTCTTCTACATTTCAGAACCAAACCATGTTTTGTGATGAAACAGAAATTAACAAAGACGGTCATTGTAAAGATGAGATGAAATAAAGAAAAAGAACTAGTTCTTAATGCTGTCCACTTCTGTTTTGGAGCCTTCTGATAGATGTTTAATAATTTTTCATCCTTTTTTTCCAAAAGAAGGGAAGAAAATAAAGTGACAGACTCCAGCAGGTGTCTCTCTTTCTTACTCACTTTGACCAGTGGGGGTTTATTTTGTGTTTAACTTATCTTACACCTTTAAACACAACACATGCTTATTAAGATATCTCCAATGAGACTGTGTGTGTCTCCAGTGTGGTTTTGTTTCAACATTTAGTCTGCGTCCTTCCTGTGTCTGACTTCCTGCCCTGCTCATGAGTACTTTGATGTGGCTTCAGTCAAAAATAAAGTTAATTTACCAACACAGGGCAGAGATCTGCATTTGAAACAAGTATAGTTGTCTTTGTGTGTGGCATGAGCATTTCTCAAAGTTTTAGCACAGCATGAATTAGGCAGCATGTATCCTTCCACCTCAAAACTCAGATCATAACCTGGACCTAAAAACACCTGCCAACCAGTCCAAGCTTAAACGTGATGCTGGAGAAAGCCTGAGAGAGGACCATGACTTTAAACTGCTTCAGAATAGTGTGAATGCACTTCTTTTAAATATGTGAGCACAGGTCACCACATCCCATAAGTGATCTAATACACAAGAGCAAAATGTTTCTGTAAATCTTGTTGCAGTGAAATGAAAATATAAAATCTGTTCACTTTCATTGTTTTTAATTAACCAACTTAATTCTTTACTAATTGTGATTCATGTCTTGAACTTAACAGAGATACTGTATTAAAAGGCCAATTGCTGTTCTGTCCTGAGCCTGATTCGGCTTCAGGTTTATTCATGTTAAAAGTGGGTTTTCCTCCCTGTTGCCAAGTTCTTAAACAGCTGTTAGCCAGTGTGCGTGTTGCACCCTTGCTAATAAATCCTAAGTAACGGACTAAATGACGAGAATTTCACTCAGAAAAATTGAAATCCTGTTTTATGGGATTGTCTATGTCAGTCATGTTGTTTAGCTAATTGCTGAGCATTGTGCTCTGAATACAGTTATCTGGGTGGATGAGCTATTTTTTAAAAATTCAGCTCAAGTGTTGCCCATTGGTCCTCACGCATTTGGCCTTCTGGCCTGTGTGCGCATAACAATCACCTTGAATTCTTCATTGGAAGAAGTCAAACAGGGTTTTTAAAATAAAAACAGCTGTAATATGAAACAATACTTTTTTATTAATTAAAATGAGTTGCAACATAAAGCATGTGCCTCAGTCACTGCACTGATCTGCAACATTCATATCATCATTAAATTAAGGCTGTTTTCCTCTACCGATGTCAGATAAGTATTCCTTCATAATCTCTATTCCACTAGTGCCTGCCATTCTGTTCTGGCTTATTGGACCATCTAATGTCATCTCTATAAAGCACTTTGGTTAACACTTTATTTCCAGTGTTTAATCACGTCTAGCCCGTACCTGATTGTCAGCTCTGTCCGTTTGCCTCTGTAGTTGCGGCACAAATCATTATTTAATGTATTCAGGAGACTTCTGCTCAGGTTCACGCTGAGTGTTTGCAGAGGTCCAATCACTTAGAGCAACAGTAACAACCTGGGTGGCTGCGAGTGTGAACATAAACAA
The DNA here is from genome assembly GCF_056152115.1 of Neolamprologus brichardi. NCBI lineage: Eukaryota > Metazoa > Chordata > Actinopteri > Cichliformes > Cichlidae > Neolamprologus > Neolamprologus brichardi. Next base: position 31,880,095 of record NC_142106.1, on the reverse strand, counting down.
TCAAAAGTGACCTTTTGAAAGTCAAAACAGTAACAATGAGTCTGCACGTACATGAGTGAAGCAGGTGGAAAAACAAGGGAAGTCTAACAGTGCGAGGCTTGTCTACACAAACACCCTGTCCTATGTCATACAGTGAATGCTCAGAGAGAGCTGATAGCCTTTCAGTTTGTTAAAGCTCAGGTTCATGGCAGTCTGTGAAAAGAGTAGACGACAAAATCATGACTGAATTCTTATTAGTGCAAAATCTTTCCTACTACAACATTCAAAGCAACGACTCTAGCTCTCTCTGTACTACATCAGGCAGTACCGCTACCTCAGCCAAACCAGACCTGCTCTGCAGGCTTGGTGATGACTGCTACTGTGTGAGCGTGTGCTTTTAGTTTGCTCCGGGGTCCTTCCAGCCTCCGAATGTCTTCTCCAGGTGGAGGGCCACAGCGAGGGTCAGGTGGTCCTGCAGCTTCCCTGCAACGACCTGCACGCCCAGAGGCAGACCCTCCTCACCCACACCCAGAGGACACTGAGTCACCGGCAGCCCCAGCATGTTAATTATACCTGTGTATGGAGAAAAAAAAAAAAAAAAGCAAATGTCTTAATACATGGAATAAATCTTTTTAACAGCCATAATCCAGAAATAGCAACTTCGAAAATGACTGTCAGACCTAAATCACAGAGTGTCCAGGATGTAAAAAGGTTATGAAGGCTCCCACAGTTCAAAGTGCAAAGTGATGTGACTGAAAAGTACAAAGGATAACCTGCACACAGACTGCAAAAGTCCAGGTGCAAAAAAACAAAACAAAACTGACCACCAAAGAGCTTTGTGTATTCCTCACTAGTACTGGTTTGGATCCTCTTGTGCCTTCAGACCTGCTTTAATTCTTCATGGCACAGATTCAACAAGGTGCTTGAAACATGACAGCGTCACACAGCTGCTGCACATCCATGATGCGAGTCTCCCGTTCCAAAAAAAACAACAACAAAAAACAAAAAACGAAAACAAAGTTGCTCTACTGGTGAGTAGAGGCCGTGTGAGTACAGGGAACTCACTGTTATGGTCAAAAAACAAGTTCGGACCTTTCTTTGTAAATGATTGTGTGGGAAAGTCCCAGCAGATCAGTGGTTTCTGGATTTTAATGGCTGTGATATTAATTGCGATGCTACTATGCAGATGTTGGCTGTTAAAATAAGATCAGGTGAGAAGTGATACGCCACTGACCGGTGTATGAGAAGTCGAAGGGTCTTAGGAGCGGGTGGTGGTGTTTGGGGGCCACTTTGGGGTGAGAGGGGTAAAGGAAAACACCGTCAGCACCCAACAGCTCATCCACCTCCTTCTGCAGCTTCTCCTTCATCTGGATGATGGAGGACGGTGTTTTGGACATGTGAGTCATCTCGATCAGGCCCACACCTGAAGACGTCGGTTCACAGAAACTTTAAATGCCATTTATTACTTAATCATTTTTATATATAACAGTGTTTTGTTTTTTTAAATTTAGAGCTACTATTGAACACTTTGGAAGTCTGTATTGCAGCCTTTACTGATAGCAGCGAGGGTGTGGTCTGATCTTCCTATCATCCACTTCAGCAGCTCCCACAGAGGCCAAGCTGGTCGTCCTGGTTCTCCCATCAACTCAGCAAACATCTGAGGAGGCTGGGAGAGAAAAAAAAAACAAAACAAAAAACAAAAAAAATTTCAGTTCTTTAAAAGGTCATAGAAAGGACACAGACTGTATTACTTCTCCATGTTCTTTATTGCTTCCTTTCAACCACGGTTGCTATTTTCTGCTGACAGACTGTCCAAGTTGTCATCATTATCGTGCCAGTAACCTGCGCCTGTGTGGCATCACTACACGAGGCTCAGGTTTAAAGTTAGTAATGATTTATTAATTATTGAGCACCTGAAAACAGCAGAAGCTCACAGGCCACAAAAATGTTCCCGTCATGAAACCACTTCAGTCAAATATCACAAAAATGGATGTCAGGAGTAGAGAGTAGAGTGGCTGCGTCACTAATCTTTGAGTGACAGCTCTAAAATCTTTTTGGGCTCCCTGCACTGCAGTGATGCCACTCTACTGCCCACTTTGTAAAGACGAGTACACTGGTCCCTCGTTTTTGCGGGAGTTACGTTCTAAAAAGAATCCACGATAGGTGAAATCCGCGAAGTAGCCAACTTTATTTTTTACAATTATTATAAATGTTTTAAGTCTGTAAAACCCACCACTACACACTTTATACACTTTTCTCAGACAGGCATGAACATTTTCACACTTTTCTCTCTTGTTTAAACACTCGAAGTTCAAACCTTCGTAGAAAAATAAGTCCAGTATTATAGAATGAAACCAAAGGCACCCGCGGTTGCCTTTGACAGTGCAAAACGTTTCGTCGACATGTGTTGTGTTTGTTGGGGAGAAAACTTACAAACATACAGTGCAGCACTTCAAAGTCACACTGCTAGAGATCGAAGATTTATGTAAATTTGACAAGCTGAACGCATTCTGTACTGTACAGGAGATGCAGCACGAGATTGACTGACTACGGTCAACAGCCAATCAGGACACAGAAAAAAGTGCAGTAAAAAAAAAACCAAAAAAAAAACCAACCAACCAAAGCATGCAAAATTGTGCACACACACAAAAAAACCCCAAAAAAAAAAACCAAAAAAAACCAACCACACAGCGAAACAGCGAGGCCGCAAAAGGTGAACCGTGTTATAGCGAGGGACCACTGTACAACCCAACAGGTGGGTGTGAAATGATTCATGAGTCAAGGAAAGAAGAAAAATAGTACAGCCACATAACTTTTGGGTTTTGGTTGCGAAGTTTACCTCACTGGTTCTTATGTGATTCAAAATACAGACAAGATACAAATCTGATCTGAGAAAAAGTGCAGAAACTTATTTTTTGGAAAAATGCAGAAACAACAAAGACTGGAAACCAGTGTTTCAATACTTAACTCTATACTGGGCATTTTGAATTAGCTCTCTTTAACTTGGTACATTTAGATTCCTGAATGATATTGATTTGGTTTAAAGAATACCTAGTTTACCCATATTTTTGTTCTTGGACTATACCAGAACCCTTTTATGCTACAGTACTTGGAGACCAGAGCAAAACAAAAATTACTGCAACCATGTCCACTGAAGTTGCAGTGTTGCCTTTGAAAGTGTTGCTTCAAAGACGGGGACCGGGTCTGTGATCACTCATCAGCTGGTGTCTTCAATTCAATCTGTGTAGCAATATGTCAACTAACTGTGATAAATCAGAAGGAATTGCAAATCTGTTCCTCTCTAAATACACTTCACATTAACTAGTTAGAGTCCAGAACCTCAGATCTGAAACAAGTACCTCCATTGATATTTGACGTAGGACGGTGATTTAACCTCAATACAGCAACCTTGCTTTTATATAAGAATAAAACTAGAATACAACCAATTAACAACCAACTGAGTTGAGTCTCATATTACAAAGAGACAGATTAAAGACGATGCTCAACCTCTGAATGATCAGATGATCACTGCAACTACATGCAACCAATCACTGAATGCTCTTATACTGTGCCTGAGAAGACCACATAAGGACATCCCCTTACATCACACAGAGCCAATAGTAGGAAAAGAAGAAACTCCATGGCCATGTTCAGTATGAGCATCCAGCACTGTGACAGTACAAGACATAAAATAAGGAAAAGCATAGTAGGTTCACTTTAAGTCAAACTGGTGTTCTGCATTAAAGTAGAAAGTAGCCGTAAACTGATTGTGACTAACTCACAGCCTGGTAACAGAAACGTTTCAGATTAGCTGAAGAGAAATGCGTGGATGTAACTATGTGGGCACATAAATCTCTTCCCAAGCACATAACTCTGAGTTAGTAACAAAAACTGATCACATTGTAAAGCTTTACATTTTAATGAGGAGACCTGGTTTAATGCGAGGCGTCTGCAGGAAATCTAGATGCTGGTATTGTCCTCTGAAGTGGCAGAAACATTACTGTGTGTGGGTGTGTGTGTGTGTGTGTGTGTGTGTGTGTGTGTGTGTGTGTGTGTGTGTGTGTGTGTGTGTGTGTGTGTGTGTGTCGTGCACAGGCAGCTAAACAGATTAGGGGACCATTTCTGGGCAGCAGACTACAATAGGTGCTGTGACTAAGACTCAGCCTGCTTTCTCTCTTAGTGAGACGTGCCTTATTAGCTGGAAAGTCCTGGCAACAGCAAGAAACCAATGCCTGTTTCTCTCCCTTGTCTTCATCATTCACCCGCTGACTCTTTGTCTGCTGTAAAGTTAATGTTCTGGACCTACTTTGCCCTCCTTGTCAGGAAGGGCCATGTAGGCGTCCCAGATCTCGAAGCTGTAGCGGAGCTCAGGGAAATGCACTTCTTGGACTTTCACTCCGAGGTCTGCCTCCAGGCGCTCGGCTACCTGTGGAAGACCACACGAGGATTTAAAGTGTAAAACAATTCCTCCTAAGTGTGTAGGAGTTCTGCAACAGACAGGGAAAAACAAAACAAAAACAAAACGCACCTTCCTCTGAATGTCTACGAGCTCTTTGCTGACGGGGGTTGTGAGAGGAGAGCCGCCGTCATGAGGGATGGTGAAGAACCGCAGCTTCTTTAGGTCGACCTTTGTGTTTAAGGACAACCTGTGAGCACAAGTGGAAACAATCAAGAGCACTGCTGAACTACTGTAGCTAACAAACATAGTTGGGGTTTGGTTGTGTTGAGTCAAGATTTTTTGTGACAGAAATCTATACAATTCCTTGTAATTTTGGACCATTTGATAAACAAATGTGTCCATTATGCTGATGTAAATGAAACCTCGAGATCAAGTGCTGACGTTATTACAGCCCTGGTAAAACCTTGTTCGCAGGCTACCCAAAATACCTCTCTCTATTTAAATGCCTGTATTATGTCTCTGTGAAGGTTCTCAGTCATCCAGGTCATCGTAGTCTAAGGAGCTTGCAAAGAAAAGCGTCTGAACTTCTTTAAGTTGCTTGAAGACGTTTCACCTCTCATCCAAGAAGCTTCTTCAGTTCTAAGGTCAAATGGTGGAGAGTCCCAGATTTAAACCCAGTGGGAGTTTCCCCCCACAGAGGGACAAAAGGACCCCCTGATGATCCTCTAATCGCCTGAGCCAAGGTGTGAAAATGGGTGTAGGTCACAATCAGCCAGAGTTTCGGGTGAGCTCACTGTGAAACCTGGCCCCACCTTATCATGCGAATTCCTGAGGTCAGATGGCCCAGGGTGTGAGTGGGCGTTAAGGCGTCTGGGAAGGGATCTCAAAACTGGATTATAGATGGCAGACAGTTGGTGTCGTAAACCACCGCCTCTGTTCAAAGATGGTTGCTCACAGTGGACATAATGGCTTCTTTGACTTCTCTTTCAAACCATCTGTCCTCTCTGTCCAAAATGTGAACATTGGCATCCTCGAAAGAGTGACCTTTGACCTTAAGATGCAGATGGACAGCTGAGTCTTGTCCTGTGGAGGTGGCTCTTCTGTGTTGTGCCATGCGCTTGTGAAGTGGCTGTTTGGTCTCTCCAATGTAGAGGGCATTCCTCGCTGCACTGTACAGCATACACCACATTGTTAAGTCTGTCTTTTGGCGTTTTGTCTTTCGGGTCTGAGTGTGTTGCTGGGTCTGAAATGCACCGGGATGTCATGCTTGGAGAAAACTCTCCTGAGTTTTTCTGATACACCGGCTACATAGGGGATGACAATGTTGTTGCGTCTGTCTTTCTTATCCTCCCTCGCTGGTGTCTGATCTTCTTTTCTGTGCCTCTTTGCTGACTTTATGAACGCCCAATTAGGATAGCCGCACGTTTTGAGTGCTTCCTTTACATGTGTGTGTTCCTTCTTTTTCCCTTCAGGCTTAGAGGGAACATGTTCTGCCCGGTGGTGTAGGGTCCTAATTACTCCAAGTTTGTGTTCCAGAGGGTGATGGGAGTCAAAGAGGAGGTACTGGTCCGTGTGTGTGGGCTTCCGGTAAACTTCGATGTTGAGGTTGCCATTCTCTTCAATGTGCACAGCGCAGTCCAGGAAAGGCAAACAGTTATCCTTTGTGTCTTCCCTGGTGAACTTGATGTTTTTATCCACAGCATTAATGTGCGCAGTGAAGGATTCCACTTCTTGTGTTTTGATTTTGACCCAGCTGTCGTCTACATATCTGTACCAGTGGCTGGGTACTCTTCCTTTGAAAGAGCCAAGAGCCTTCCTTTCCACTTCCTCCATGTAAAGGTTGGCTACAATAGGTGACACGGGGGAGCCCATGGCACAGCCATGTTTTTGTCGTAGAAGCCCTCGTTGTATTTGAAGTATGTAGTGGTGAGGCAGAGGTCTAACAGTGTGCAAATCTGATCGGGTGTGAAGTTGGTCCTGTCATCCAAGGAGCTGTCTTCTTGTAGTCGTTTTCTGACAGTCTCCACGGCCTCCGTGGTGGGTATGCACGTGAAGAGAGAGACTACATCAAAGGACACCATGGTTTCATCTGGATCCAGGGTAAGTTTCTGGACCTTGTCGGTGAAGTTCCCCACGAGAGGTGCAAGGGTGGTAGCAAGGTGTTTTGCAATGTTATAAGTGGCTGAGTTTATGCTACTGACTATGGGTCTGAGTGGGACAGCTTCCTTGTGGATTTTAGGAAGTCCGTAAATGCAGGGTATGGCATCCCCTGGATAAACGCGGTGATATGTAAGGCGGTCAATGATTTTGTCCTTTTCAAGGTCTTGAAGGCAAGCTATAACTTTCTTTTTGTAGCTGCTTGTGGGGTCTCGCTTTAAGGCTTCGTAGGTATTGTTGTCACTGAGGAGAGTAGTGATCTTCGTATGGTAATCTGTAGTGTTTAGGACCACGGTGCATTTTCCCTTATCAGCTGGTAAAACAGTGATGTTGTGGTCTTTGCTCAGGGAAGCGACGGCCTTCTTTTCTTGTATTGTGAGGTTGGACGGAGGAACTTTGGCACTGGAGAGGGTGGCTGAGACTTTCATCCTGAATTGCTCTGCTTCTGTCTGTTTCTGTGGCTGTGATGAGGGTCACTATGGGCAACTGTTGTGGAGAAATGGCAAAATTGAGCCCTTTGGCTAATACTTTCTTTTCAGGTTCAGTGAGATTCCGGTCTGAAAAGTTCTTTACCCATTTCTTCTGACTGTCCTCAGGTGTGTTTTCTTCTCTGAGTTGTGTAGGTTCAGAATGAGGACTGTGTGTTTTAGAAAGCAAGGTGTGAAATTTCCTGTGTTGTCTTTCTTTTCCTTTAGAGTGAGCCTTGTCCACAAACTTGTAAACCTCTCCTAAGATTGGAGAGGGTAGAAGGGACTCTCCGCCATTTGACCTTAGAACTGAAGAAGCTTCTTGGATGAGAGGTGAAACGTCTTCAAGCAACTTAAAGAAGTCCAGACGCTTTTCTTTGCAAGCTCCTTTGACCTGTATTATGTCTGCCATCTCCTGCGTTTGGCTGCACAAAAACAAAGAAAACTTCAATATTCTTTAAATGAAATCAAAATTATTCATAGTTACTGAGTTGTTTTATTTTAGGTTGCTCTCACAACAGGTGAGCCAAACTGAGAATTTTTATAGCGAAAAGAAAAAAAAAAAAAAAAAATCATAACAGTGACATCAAGTTGCTTTATATTGTAGGGTAAAAAGTAAATGGGTTGGTTCTTATGTAGTGGGTTTCTAGTGGAGCACTCAAAGCACTTTATACAAGATGCACGTAATCATATAAGCACTTTTTTTAAGTACTGTCTATTTCTAACATTCACACTCCAATGGATGCATCGATGAGCAACTTGGGGTTCAGTATCTTGCCCAAGAATACTTTGCATGCACACTAGAACAGCCAGGGATCAAACCACCACTGTTCCACTTAGTGGATGACCTGCCTCATCTCCTGAGCTGCAGCTACTCTCTAAGCCTTAAATATATGAAAGATATAAGAATAAGGAATTGAATATATTAGAAAAAAAACCCCTGACAATCACAAAACCCCATATGAGGAAGCAATTTGAGGCAGTGGGAAGGAAAATCTCCCTTTTAACAAGATATGGTTGGGGGGTGATGGGGACGAAGAAGACAAAAGACATGATGTAGTTAGTTTAACATCGTGGCCAGGATATTACATTTAAGCCAACATCAAAAATCCTCTTATGTGCGAGCAATCGTCAGTCAAATAAAATGTAAGAAGTTTAGGAGAGTATAAAATGTTACTGCGTGTGGATCGTTATCACGTCCATGAAGCACTAAAAAAAAAAAAAATTTGCACCGAGATAGCTGGATGCATTTTATGGACACACCCACATTGATAAATTGATAGCAGATTAGGGATATGAAACATCTGCTATCAATTTATCAATGTGGGTGTGTCCAGTTCTCACACACACACACACACACACACAAACACACACACACACACACACACACACTATATGCTTTAGAAGGCCTGCAGCCTCTTCTAAGTAAGCCCCAGTTCTTACCTTGGCACCATAAGAACTGAATTTGTGCACGAACACAGACTGCACACTGTGTCACTTATACATGTAGATAAATTAATACAAATAAATAAAAGAATTAACACATTAGCCCCGAATTACACTCAGATGAAGCAAAAGCAGCAGGGCCTTACATGTTAACTCTGGGTCCGGCCATGATCTTGAGCATAGGCAGAAGGTCTTCAGCGTAGCGACACATGGGACCAGAGCTGAGGTACTCCTCCTGCCTGCCAGAGGAAGGAGGGTACTGGTTCTCACAGGACACGACACCTAAAGGAAAAGTATTTTTTTCTGTAAGCAAAACGCTGTCATACACGAAGACTTCAATCTGATTTGGCGCAGTGGGTAACAGCTGCTCCTTAAAAGTTTCTGACCACCAGATGAATGTAAAACCCAAGCCTTTGTTTCAGTCACAGCTTGTTTGCTTGGTTTGTGAAGAGGGCCCAGATAACAACTAGTGTAGAAAGCTTTAATGCACAGTTTAACAGCGCTGAACAGAAATCTCCTGAGACAAACCTGCCTGTTTAGCTCCTAAATGCTCCACTGTGTCCTCAGCTGGGCTTTAACTGTCACTGTGCTATGCGAGCAGTTAGCTGTAAAGTTGTGGGCAAAGCTAAAAAGTAGTAGAGGGGAGCTGCAGGCACACATGATAATCCTCTGGAGGTTCATGTCTATGAGTGATCCCTGTCACATTTTTTTCCTCATTAACTGCTACTAGCCCCCCCCCCCAAAAAAAACAAACAAAAAAACCCAAAAAAACCAGAGCTACAACATTAGCTTATGTGGGGTTATCAGATTCACAGCCAATGTCTTTTACCTGGAGTAGTTTTATGGCCAAATATTCCATTGAAGAAACAGGGCATACGAATGCTGCCGCCAATGTCTGAGCCCACACCGATGACTGAACCTGCCGCTCCCAGTATGCTGCCCTCTCCCCCTGAGCCCAGAGGAACAGGCAATAAACGGTGAGAGAGCAGAGATAAGTCAGTGGAAGTGGACTTTATCTGGACCATTATTGTCAATAAAAGTCCTCACAGAGTCAACAAAGTACGTTTACCTGCAGATACGAACATTTGTTTTTGAGAAAAATGGCAACATAAAATGTATTTGTTCATTAAATGTATGAAATAAGCAGTGTTACTATTATAAAAATAAAGCAACTCGACTAACGATGGTTTGGTTGCAGATTTTATGGTTAAAATTGCCTTAAAAAAAAAAAAAAAAAAGCAGCTCACAGAGGATTAGTGTAGTCTTCACACACAAAGACACAGAAAGAGACATCACAAGGTTTTTAGATTTTGTACAGCTCTGCACACAAGACATCACTGAACATTTTCCACATAAAATAGCATTCAAACAGACCTGAAAGCAGGGAAAGGTAAAAATAAATAAATGAGAGCACCACAGCCAGAGCCTCAGTAATATGATTAAAACCAGGACGACTCCTGGGAACAAAAACAGAAGCCAGCAAAAAATAAAAATAAAAAATTCAACTTTGTCTCAACACTGGCTGCTAACCTGAGCTTCCTCCCGGTATCCTCTCCAGGTCATACGGGTTGTTGGTGATGCCATAGATGTGGTTGTGCGATTCATACCACATGCAGAGCTCGCTTGTGTTGGTGACACCCAGCGGGATGGCACCCGCTCTCTTCAGCAGGGCCACAGGTGGAGCGTCGACTGTGGCCACGATCCCTCGCCTGGAGACCAGGCCTGTAGTGAAGGGCATGCCTGCAGAAGGGAGACGTGTCACATGTGCAGAGTGGATTTGCAGTGACTAATTAAAACTAACAGCTCTGCTTTTCCCTCAGCATCATTTTTATCTGATGGAAAACGTTTCTGACTTCTAGTTTTCTCCTTCAGTGAACAGCAAGTCAAAGACCAGACCTGAAGTTTGAAAACTAACTACCACAGTAAAACCTTCTAAGAGGATTTACAGCGCTTAAATGCATACATACAGTCCAAAGTGCGTGTGTGGACTGAGACATGTTAACAGTATCAAATACTGAGTAAAACTGAGGTCACCTGATGCAGGTAACCACAGTAAAGTGTCAGGTTTCACGCGGCTGACGGGAGATTAAATTTCTGGAAGTTACCCTGGAGGGCATAAGACTCTTTCACAGAAAGTGGGACTCCTAATAAAGGCAGCCGGTCCTCCAGCACTTCCTCTCCTCCAGTCTCCTCCTCAATCAGCTTATCGACCTGAGCCGCCTCCTGGAGGGCAGCAGCAAACCTGGACAGACAGAAATGCAGTTTACGTTTACTGACAAATTTAGAGGGAAAAGGTTTTGACCTGATGCTAGTACAGTATGAAAAAGAGATTCACCAAGCTGATTATAGTGTTCATCATGCAGGGAACATGTGCCTTGCCATGATTTTTGACCATATTTGCAGGGTGGGCTGTCGTTTTATAAGCTATTGATAGCAGGTGCGTCCATTAACTATATGGGTGCATTGTAGAAACCTGCTAATTAGTTAATTAGTAAATCTCCTAACCAGGAGCATAAACTTCTTGAATGGTCCGTTAGCACAATTAGCCATTTAGAAATCCTCATTATTTATGAGATAATGGCATTAAAAAACACGAAGACAATCACCACAGTCGGGAGTAGCGCCTGACAAATGCAAGCTTTTTAAGACCATTTATTTTGTATATTCTGATATGTTGGCTGTTTATTTTCTTTAGGACATATAAAACAAACTTGTTATTACTCGTTATGCTCCACCCAACTCTCCTCAGGTCAGCTGATTATTGTTTCGGTCTTCCAAAATCGCATGTTGCTAAAAGGGACGTTAGAGAATGCCCCTGGTGGAAAAAACATGCAACCTCAGCACTTGTCACATGGATGAAGGGCGTTTCTCCTGTCTTTGTTTAATTTTCCTTTATAATCTTATGTAACAACTGATCCAGATAGACGGACAAATAGCTAATATCAGACGATCATGTTGGCCCATTGACAAATATTGACTCAAGAGGCCCAGTTCAAAGGCTCAAAATAAAATTGTAAAATGTCAAATTACAGCAGTGCAAACTGTGCATTGTATTGTCACTACAATTACATGTTTTCATTTGCTGATAAAACTTCAGCACTTAATTATTTTTTATATTTTCCTCACACTACCTTTGCACATTTACCCACAGCAAACGTGATGTGACACAACAGATACACATCAGGCACTGCCAAGGGTAAACACCATGTCTGATGGCATTCTTCAAGGCTGATATATTGATACAACTTCATTTTTGTTTCATTTCTGAGTTGAAGAAAAAAAAAAAGCCTCACATCATCATACCCTGTGCTGGGCCAGGAAAATGTTTATTTCTGTCTTCCTGTCAATAAAATAATCAATGACTGGAGCTCAAGAGCACACTATCAGACATCAGGGAAATAGAGATGATCGTTTCTTGCCTGTCTTTCACAACAGCATTCACAAAAGGGTTAACTTCCTGGATCCTGTCAATGTAAGCCTGCACCACCTCCACGCTGGACACCTGCAGGGACATAACATTTAGACCACGTAAGGACATGTTATGGTTCATTACAGAAATAATGTCACAGAACAGGAAAACAAGTCAAACTGAGGGTGAAACTTGAATATGATTTGTCCTAAAGAAAAAAAAATTAAAAAGGAAATAAGGTTTTGACATCTGTGTCTTTAGGGTGGATTATAAAAGCTGCTTCAGCTTCTCTACAGCTGCAAGCCGCTTTGCAACCCACAGTTCCTCCTTTCAAGTTGTTTCTGCTACGTCTCCTGTCACTGATGCTCTCCCAGAATCACAGACGCTATTAAAAAAAAAGGAGGAAAGCTACAGTGATGTGTCATTGAAGTCTGTAGCTGAGCACTTAACATCAACATGTTTTTTATGAGTGAGCAGTGGATGTGCCAGTGACACTCCACACTTATTGGCTAACAATTTTGATCAACAAGCTGTTAGCATTACCAGGGTAATCCTTTCCTACTCTTACAATAACCATAAACTAAAAAATGGATTTTATGTTTTATTTGTTTTACTGAAACTAGTAACTGAGACCGAAGGAAATTATCAGGAAATAAGGTGTTTACAGAAGTGACCTCTGTAAACATTGTCAGGCCAGAAGTCTTCTGTAATCAGTGGAATCGCCCTCTGCTGGTCATTAGGAAGAATGCAGGTTTAAGGCATTAGCTTCATTTTTCCTGGCCAAAAGTTACATCCATCTTTTATACAGGTTATGTCCAAAACAGGGCCCTACCACCAAACATCAAGCCTTCTGTTTGATATAGTTATCCAGAGTGAATTAGATTACAATAAGATACTGTAATCTAAAAACAAAGGGGCTCTGTACAGGAAAGGTCATTCAGTAACAGCCTGTTTTTTCCCCACCCCTCAGTAGACTTGGTGATTTCAGTGTCAGCTTTTATGCTACTGTGCGGTGGAGCAACTGATGCAAATAGACTCAATGAGCTCATCAGGGATGATGATTCAGTCCTGGATACAGAGGAAAGCACTTAGTAGTGTGGATGATGCCTCTCATCCCCTGCACACCACACTGGAGTCATACTAAAAGTATATATGTGCACGAAAGATGCGCGTTTCTCAAGGTGTGACCAATGAAACTCTGTCACTGTAAAGAGGTTTAAAGACACGTTTAATTCCTGATATCTTAATATAAGACAAAGAAGTGCAAATAACCATACATCTCAGTTTTTCTACATTATAAAGAAATGGTGCTGTAGTAAGCAGTCTTTGGGCTCAAATTATAAGAGATTACTTTAAAATTAAAGACAAGGTTCTAGTAGGTCATTGCCCAGACCATCCTATAATTATAACACTGAAGTTTTTTTTTTTATTTATTCACAACAATTATGTGAAAAAACATCTTCTGTTAAATGTTTTTATATTACTTAATTACTTTGGTATAGCATGAATGTCACAGAAGCTGTAATCTGTTAAAAATACTAAAAAGACAAAATGCATCAACCCCCCCCCCCCCCCCCCCTCCCATTCCAGAGCCATGCAGTGCATGGCTGGATTGGAGTCTTTGCCTGGCCAATTCTGGCCCCAGACCCTTATATTTGACACCCCTGCTCTAAAGTGGATACAAGTTTAAAATTAAAAAGGAACAGTCTTATTTGGGGTTTTTTGGTTTTGTTTTTAATAAATCATTGAAAACTCTCTCTCCTCTCAGGGCCTGCAGCTCACAGCAGCTTCACGGCCCAAACGGGTGTCCCCCGCCCACACCATGGGAACCCCTGCTTCCTGCACTATTGTATTTTTCTTTTTTCTTTTTTTTTGTTATCACTGAGCAGTCTTTCCTAAAGATGTTACTTTCTTTTATCTCATCCCATCTCGGCATGTCTGTCCAATAGCTGTTAAAACATTTGTGAGTAACTCATTAATCAGCATTTACCGCTCCAGCGCCACATGAAAGCAGCACCTGCACATGCGCCATGTGTGCATTCCAATAAAACCTGGCAACAAGTACAAGATTTGTTCACCTCCAAGTTCCACACATCTGTCTGGAGCAAAGCACAGCCCGACAAAAGGCTGCTCCCATTCTGGCTGTACAGGCAGCACAGGTGTGTTGTTATTCCACAGGTGTTACTGTCTTACTGTGGGCGTGGAGACTTGGGAGCAGAAAGCAAGCGTTGGGAAACCGTCCCTGAGGAGCGGACCAAGGTGCTTCAGCTCCAGTGATTGTAAATAGAAATAAAAATGGAAATAGAAGCTAAAGAGGGGATATAAGAAGCGGAAACTGACAACGCATGACCTCCAGATTTAACAACGGCTTATGTGCGTCTAAATCAAACTGATATGAAGATGGTTAAATCTACTGTGCTTGGACCAAGTGTTAAACAAACACACACCCCTCTCCTCCTCCAGCCGGGAGGTCTGACCGGGTACACACCTCTTTTCGCCGGATCTTCTTGGCGAGCTGCGTCGCCGACATAAGCAGCAGCGGGTTTCTGACGGGCGGGAGCTTCTTCCCGGACAGAGCAGGTCTCCGAGGGGAGAAGAAGCGAAAAACGATGACGAGGACCCCTGTGACCGCCTTCAACAGCCATACCTGAACTCTTTCCAGCCGGCTCAGAGCCATGTTTCAAGCGCGTGAGAGGACGGAAGGTCAACGGCTGGTCGACCGCAGTCAGAACACTTCCTAGCTTACAGCAGCCGATTCTTTAATATACACCCGCGAGACAAGTTAGTGACAGTTAGGTCGCCACCGGAAATGAAGCTGTTGCTTTCAAAACAAAACCATGACCTCGTTTTAAAAGTTACTAAAGTGAGTTTTTGGAATTTACTCAGATTTCCATCTTATGCTGCTTAATACAGTATTCCACTACTTTCCAAACAGTGAAGAGAAAAATGCATAATATTTCCTTCTGCTTCAGTTAGTCCTTAGTAGTTACTTTCCTGGTTGATCAAATAAGTAGTTTATGTACCTCAAGTACGACTATTCAGTGGAGAGTTTTATTAGTCATTCACACTTATTTGGTGATACTTTTTTGTTAAAAAAAACATTCATTTTTAATATATTGTTATAAAACAATATTACAAGTGTTTTCATTTTTTTTTTAATTCTGCACAGATTATTGAATGTTATTGACTTTTCATCACTTGTACACTGTTATTTCAGTAGAACTGTGATGTAATTATTTAACTGACAGCTTTTTACTACTGACAGTTGTCTGCATATCAGTTTTTACTTCTATTAATAATTGTTTTTAAATTACCTTTTTTGTTAAACCATAATGGGATTATTAACTAACTAGGTTAACCAACTTTTCCAGGAGCTTTTAACTGTATCTCATAATCTGCATCAGCAAACAGCATTATTTTTACTGAGTGCATTACTATGCAAAAATGCATGAAGTGTGATAGGGTCAGAGTACTTTGAATCAGTTGTGTGGCGGAGACGTTTTATTTTGAAAATTATTACCGGAACATAAAACAATATATTGTGGTTTACCTGTCAGTAACCTATGCCACCATTCAGGGTAATTAAAGGTAACGTTTAACTAGGAGTGTAATGTAAATGTGGTTGCGTAAATTACTTGGTTGTGGCTGTTAAACTAGTGCCTGCAAAACATAGATAGCCTTCCATTCGATGTTTGCTGCCCAGTATCACTTGTTTATATGAGTTATAAGAAAATAACTTGGATTTTGTGAACAAAGTTTCTGATAAAGTATAGATACAGTATGATATCTATACTTAACAAGATGAAGATACAGTATACCAAGTACACTGTATCTTGAACTGTTCTCCATTAGTATTTAGTATCAGTACTGGAAAGGTATCAAATTTCAGGCCAATAAGATGTTTGAGTTAGTATCCAGTATGATTTGAAGGTGGGGCATCCTTTTCTGTTTGTCCTTGTAATCATATTTAGAATGACATAAACTGTAAATCTAAAAGACGTAGAGGCAGGTTTATGAAGTTATTTTAAATTTTGCATGCTCAGGAATCCAGTTTTTGTTTTTGTTGGCTCACGACAATGTTTGGCGATAAGGGCTACTTTTGAGGGCAACTTTGATAACAGTGTGTTTGTATGTAATGATATGTTATTTCATGTATTTGTGCATATTACGTGTGCCAAAGTCAGAGATTAAAAGTGAGACAGTGGGATATTTTTTGTAGTATTTCAGCATTTAGTTAGCCCTACAGAAACCAAACCAGCATTAAGGGAGTGACGTTGTTTTTAAGTAGCAGGTAATTTCAAATGCAGCGTTTCTATCAGTTCAGCAAACATCAGCAAACACATAAACAGTTTGTGCGCAGTTTGTCTCACAGTGTGTTGCTAACTAAAGGTCCGGTTGCTGTATTTAACAGGGAGAGAAAAGCAAGAGAGCCAACTTCACTCGGAGATGGAGAAAGATAAGAAAGACAGGGCAGGACAGGAGAGGACAACGAGAGGTTAGATTTAAAAGTAAGGAGTGCTCATTTAAAACTTACATGTAAGTCTTCATGTTTTAAATCAGATATTGGGTCTGTTCAGGCGACATTATGTTTTCTCATATTGTGAAAAATGCTGCAGAACAAACCAAGGTGTTATTTAAAGGCTGCATGAAAACCATCTGCAGGTTAGTGCAGGATAAACAGGTTAGTTTGCTGCACAGTGAAGAATTTAAAGTAAAGAACAGTGTGTGACTGGTACACAGTGGCTGTGGTTTCATGGTCAGAGTTAGGTTACATCAAGTGTAGCAGAGCTCCATATGAATTTTAGCCGATGATGCTGAGATTCATTCACCAAATTCCACTTTCATATCAACTTTATACCTTCTAGAAAAAAAGAATTAAACCGTATAGCATCAGTGTAGAGGAGGGTGAAGTGTAGAGGATGGAAATCAGCCAGGACAACTCCTGAAACATCTGCTGACATCTGGTTGAATTAACTTGTGTAAATCCACAAAGTGCAGCAGGTCAGCTGATCACAGCCTGTACACTGAGAAAATCTACTGGAGCTCTCAATGGAAATTATTGTGAGTTATGATTCTTTTCCCCACATTACAACAAATTTTAAGGTTCCCCCACCACCCCAGAAACAACAACAAAAAAACCCCATGAAGTTAAGCAACCATCAGTCAGCAGCAGAGGGCAGCATTGTTAAACATAACGAAACCTCTTGGCTTAGCAATTGAACATGCAGAGCACATACCAGCAAGAAAAAAAAATCCTTCTGCAATGCAGGTCAGTGGGTTAGTGGAGAATCCACAGAGTCTGTTTGAGTTTGTGTCTCACTGCACCACCGAAACTGTTGAAGAGCCTCGTGTGAAGCTTTGTTTGGATTCAGCTCCACACAGACGTCTTTTATTTTGCTTCATTTCACTGTTTTGCATTCAAAATAATCAAAAGAAAGGATAAAATTAATGATGATATGCTTCATTTCAAATGTCTGTAATCTGACTCCACCGCCTCCTTCTACATTACTTCAGGCAAACCACTCTGATTATGTTTCATACATGCAGGCTGAAAATATTTCTAAAAATCTGGTAGATTTATTGAACAAATTCATATGTTTAGAGATTTAGCAGGGCCACGCCTGACAGGGACTAAAAAGAGAGAGCATATTTCTCCTGTATTGGCTTCCCTTCACCGGCTCCCTGTTAAATCCAGAATTAAAATTAATATCCTGCTCCTCACAGACAAGGTCTTGAATAATTAGGCTTAAAACGTTAGTTTTTGATAAAGCATATAGTTAGGGTTATATCAGGTAACTCGTGGAGGCTTTCCATGATGCACTTCCTAGTCACTCACTTTTTTACACACCTCTCTGTCTCTTTTGTCCTGTCTCCCTCACCTCACCCCCAACCAGTGGCAATATAATCTTCTTCCTGAGCCTGGTTCTGCTGGAGGTTTCTTCTTATTAAAAAGGAGTTTTTCTTTCCCGCTGTTGCCAAGTGCATCCTCAAAGGGGGTTGTCTGATTGTTGGGGTTTTCTCAGTATTATTGTAGGGCCTACCTTACAATATAAAGCTCCTTGATGCGACTGTCATTGTGATTTGGCACACAAATGCCACATTAATGCATAAGAACCAGTTTGTACTTTTACTGATGCGTCCATATTGATAACCTTTTTATTTAAGATTTTTTTTACATTTTTTTTGCAATTTGACATTACTGACATATGTGGAATGAACAACAAACCCCCCTAAATGCACAGCCATGCATCCATCTGCTTATCCGTTTAGGGTCGTGGGAGGCTGGAGTCTGTCCCAGCTGTCACAGGGCGAAGCAGGGTACACCCTGGATAGATTGCCAGCCTGTCACAGGTTAACATGCACATATTTGATTACATTTTTTAAATATTTTAATTCACGGTGATCCTAGCACTGAATAGATCACCTTTGCAACATACATCATATTTCTATTTAAAGATAAACCATAACAGCACCAAATCTTTATGTTAGTTTGTGTGTTTTTTATGTGAATTAAAAGCCTGATTTGTGCATCTGCAGTGTGAGGTGTGTGCAGGTATCATTACGGTGAAAAACATCATATTGGGGTTTGACCCTGTGCATAAAAGGAGTATGTAATCAATCATGTCCACACAATAGGTGCACCACCCTGCTGAGCTATTTATTGATCCTCTTCCATCAGGACAGACCTCCATGGTCATTTGTAAGGAGCTGAGTTCACTATAACTTCTGTTTGCATGATTTGCGTGCTTTAAAACTCTGGAGCTTTTTTGCGTGCAGACTTTGACCTACAGCCAGTTAACCCACATTATAGCTGAGACCCAGTGTGTCACCTTCAGCGAATAAGCAATACTTTCTTTCGGCAGGATGACGTGACGGTCACAGAATAAAGGCATAAATGTTCCTTGACGGGTACACCCAGTCTAAAAAAAACAAAACATAAACGTATCACAATACCAACCGAGTGGAGAAAAACAGACAACCTGATCACCTGTAAGGTGACACCTGAGGCCCAGACACAACTGCTGGGCATGTAGAGACAAGAAGGGAAAACCAGGGGAAACACACAACTGACGGCGCTAATGTCTCTGTGTAAAGCTGCAGGAAAAATGTGGCCCGCAAAGCAATTATAGCTGCATTTAAAGTGTGTATAATTTTCCGGTTGCAGGGAGTGTAGCTTGCGGTCTGCCGTGTTTTAGGAAAAACCTTAAAGGCTTTGTTAATGCACGCCTTCGGGGTAAAATGATATGGGGTCAGTGAACAACACAAGGAAGCCTTTGGGTGCTTTTCCATCTTCTTTCCTGTGTCTGCCGACATGAGATATCCACCAAATGCACTCTAGCTGCGGCTCATTACTGTGACTCTCACAGTTTACACACAATGGAAACAACTCAAGCAGCGCCACCTATTACAGCATCCAACCGACAGACGCCAGCTGATAATGTTAAAGCCTCTGCTTCCGGATAAATCAGACAAAGCATCGCCCAGACGTTTAATTTTTCTAATGAGATCACAGACGTCAAATCCAGTCATCCTTCACCGGACAGTAATTTACTTTACAGTTTGTTTTGAAAGGAGCACTTTGCTCTCATCCACTTTCCAGCACCTCCACTCAGCCCTGGAGACCAATGCAAGCTGATCTGGCTGTCCCTCGGGGTGCCAGAGCAGAGTGTCTGCAACTGTTATGCCTCTAATGGACAATTTTCATTATTAAAATGACAAGTATTTAAAAGGTTCCCCCACATTCCTCTGCGCAGGGTCGGAAAATCTTCTGGAGATAAAGAATAAAGATAAAGAATCACCAATATTAGGGAAAAAATAAAGATACAAAAATTATTTTCAATTGCAATAAAATGCAGTGTGGGAAAATGGACAAGTCAAAGTGGTTGACACAGGAAAAAAACACAAACAAAAAAAGAAAAAGGAAAGGACATTCCCCCCCCCCCCCCCCCCCCACACACACACACACACACACTGCAATTCAATTCCAGCAGCAGATTAGAATCAAGCACAACAACATTTCCACATTTTCTGCATCAACATGTTCATAAATGCACATTCCAGTGACAATGCAATGCACAGTTTACGCTTCATTCAGGGCTTTTACAAAGGTACAGATGAACATCCTGCACATATAAAACATATTCACCCAACAGAGAATCTATATCACCTTTAAAACATTCTGTAAATAAAAGAATCAGTGAAGACGTGGTGGTTGCACATGATTTGAAACGGAAACTTTCAAAGTAACCTTTTCCTGACTGTGTTGTGTGACAATACAGAACGAGGTACTATTTTAAAGTGAATTCACAATATGTAACCTGCCTTTGTTTATTAAGCCATGGTATTTTTCTACAGGTCCTGCATTCATAAGGAATTAATATAGAGAAAAACGCAACTGATGTTAATTTTTGGAGTAGATAGTAAATAGAAGAGTGTATTATTTACTGTATATTTTTACATGCATGTGCCATGCGGTGTTTCTTAATGCAGCTCCCCTCACCAGCTGCATCATCTCTGTTCTCCTATCTAGCTTCCACTTTTCTTCCACAGTAGGAGGAGGGATGGGGGGAGCTGAAGTGGAATGGGCCGAGGGGGAAGGTCCCATGTGGCAGCCCCTACCTTACCCCCTAACCCCCTCTCACCTCACTGGTCCTCCTTTGGGGACCAGCATGCAAGCACATGAAACAGCTGGTGTGCTCCAAAAAGCAATTATAAAGCCCCAGGGCCCCCTGCCTGGCTGCCTGTAAGACCGGGGCAGGGGATAGTGTGGTCATTAGCACCCCCGGACGAGTTTTAACGAGAGGCCACCACAAGAACGGTTGGAGGGGAGACCCAGCAGGTTCACATCACTTATATCAGGTGGAAATTGGAATTTCAGATGAAGGAGAGGTGTGTGTTTGATCTTTTATTTACACTGTGTTTTTTGAGGGGCCTTGACACAAAGTAAAACAGGTGGTCCATACAGGTTTTTTTCTTCAGTTAAAGCATAAATGGCTAAAATAAACAAATAAATAAATGAATAGCAAGCCAAGTTTCTTTATGCTGTGGGGATGTTATTCAGTTGGTGAAGCTAATGAAAAGCCTGTGTATCTGAATTAGTTAGTTGTGCTCTCTGTGGATTGATTTGTCCCCTGAAGGGAACTGGAAGCTCAGGTGTTGACTGTGCTATTGATTCGCCTCCTACCAAGTGTTGTTAAAACTCTTCAGTGGGGGAGCAGAATGAAAAACCACATGAACCAGCCTCATTAAAATAACATTTTTGACCCCTCAGGTGACTGCAGGAAAAATTGAGTGAGAATGATTTTTCAGCCTAACGCTACATATAACATTTATATAACGACCTAGTAAGATCTAGTGGCTCAGATAACTGTGGTCTGTAGACTGTGCCTCAGACATTTACATACTGATTTGGTTCTTTGATCGAGGTTATTGACAGCAGTCGCCTATCCATTTATCAGGAAGGACACAGTCCACAGATCACTGATTATTTAAATGTCATGCTAGCTCAAAGATGATTAACAGGCTCCAGAGGTCTGGTAAACTTAGAGCAGATCTGCAGACGTTATCAATCCATTTCATCAGGCACACAGAGTATAGCCACTGTGATATCACTCACTGGTTAGTGAAGTCCTGTAGTAAAGCTGTAAGCTTAGCATTTTTGCAGTTAGCCTCCTGGTGTATTGAAATCAAACACGATGGAAAGACTGGTTTTGCTTTTTAGTGCTTTATGCATTTATATACTTACTCCTCATACCAGCACTTTTGCTGGTATGAGGAGTACCAGTACCAGTACCAAGTGCGTTTTTATCTAGCATTCACATACAGCAGATATCTATAGGCTGTAATGTACATGTGGTTTACATGAACAAGTAAAACATCTCTGGCACTACCTGCTGTGGTCATTCCTTGTGAATAAGGAAGTAGATGAAAGTAGCTTTTTATGGACTGTGCTTCTTTAAATTAGACTTATAACTGAGACATAAATCCATCATTAAAGTGTTTACTGATGTCACAGAGCAATAGAGCAAGGGGGTCATCTTCTCATACATCCCTCCAACCAGATGTGTTGCCCCCTGCTGGCCATTGCAACAAACAGAAACCCCTGCGTTTACTTCACATTTTAGACCCGGAGGATACCTCACTGTTTGCTCTGCACCAAATTACAGTGCAGTCTGCACCATAGCTGCTGAAACATTTCACCAAAAAACAAAAATGTGAACCTCAGTGGCCCTAAAAGTCGCCATCTTCTTCTCCTTATTCTTCTTCCTCTTTGGGCTGCTATCTATAGGTTCACCACAGAACCTACAGATAGCAGATTAGGGTGTGTCTCTGTCACACCAACCCTCTGCATGCCCTCTTTCTCTATATCCATTAAGCTCCTCTGTAGTCTTCCTCCAAGCATGCCTTCTTCTTCTTCTTTGTGCCAGGTGCCGTGCCTGAAGCAGCCCTTCTCATTCTGGGCTTGTCAAAACATGCAAATGGAAAGTTTGCATTTTAATCCCAGAAAAAAAACATCCGATTGCATAGAAAGTGATAGTTTTATTTTGGTGGAGAACTGCTCAGCCTTGAAAGCAGCATGATTTGCTTGTTGTTTGCTCTTCTCACATGAAGTTTAAGTCCGTGTCAGGACAGCAAAAACTAATCAGAGGTTAAAATGGGACACATCAGTCGTTCACGTCACTGGGGAAGGCTCAAGTCTAGTACAACTCAGGGAGGTCAGCGGGGGTCAGAATAATCCCCCATCTCTCTCTCTCACACACACACACATGCATGAATGCTTACACATAATCCCCACAGCATGCTCAGTGAAGCCGAGCCTGGACTCACAGCAAATCAACAGTTGTTGTGATGAATAAGTGATCAGCAGCACTGAATAATAAATGACATGTTTTATTATAATGTGACTTCAGTGTTTTATTTTTTATTTCCCCTGGTTTCAGGATAGAGCTAATAAGGAAGAGAGCCACTCGCCTCCAGCTGTATGTGATAACGATGTGTCACCACCCGAAGTATGTGGCTGTGAGGTGTGAGATGGCTCCACGCCATATGATGGGCTTTTTTTTTTAATGCCTCTCTGGCATCCAGAACCATCAGGTGCCCCCAGGCAGGATTCACAGTTGCCTGTAATGAACATCAATATCCTTTCATGACTGAATCTCATCTCAAAACAGGGACATTTATTTATTTAGCTATTTGTTTTACTTTACATCACTGGGGTTGATTTGGTTTGTACTCAGTTTGACTAAAGTTGTTTGTTTTATTGTATTTAATATTCTGTGCTGATATGAATTAACCTCTGTAGGTGAAAAACATGTTTGCAGCTGCATAAACGCACAGAACATTCAACGAGCCATTAAAGGGCTTTTTTTCTATGCACGTGAGCCTCATTATGACGCTACCCTGAGTATTTAAACCAGTGTAAAAATGTTTTAGGACACATTAAACCATAAATGTGTTAACATAAGAGAAAAAACTGTAATTTCAACAGCACGTCTCAAGATTTCTATGTAAAGATGTGTAAAATTATAGAAAGTTTCAGAGAAAATCCTCCTAGCTCATTATGCACCCTGTCTTGTATTTATAAGACATACATGTTATGTTGATTCACAGAATTTTTTCTTCATGTTTATCTGTTACTCAATTCCTTTTTGGTTCAGCATGAAAAGCTATGTGGGAGCAATCAGCAGAAAAGGCTTAAAACTGATGAAAATACAGTTAAAAGTCCAAAAATAAAAGCCAATCACATTTTCCAGCCTTTTAGTGGACCTGATTGGAGTCTTTGCTGGGCCAACTGTAGCCCCAGAACCTAATGTTTTACACCCCTGCATTATTTATACATACATATATACATGTATGAAAATTGCCCACTCGGCAGGTTTGCAGAGTGTAATAGGTAATAGTGTAATAAATATCCATTTAGCCTGGTAGCGTTTATTTGTGAGAAGTTCCTCACAAGACATCACACTAGAAAAATGTTTTTCTTCCATTTATATGCCTCTTTAATCGCCTCTTTAATCTTTAGCCCATCAGATTCGTTTCAAGATAACTTGGGAATCCTGGTATTCGGTCAGGTGCTAATTTCTGGCTTCAATAGCCGGAAATGTAATCCACAAAAAATAACAATCGAGCTAGGTTTGCGCGATATTATTGTTTGGTCTCTGGTATATTATAAGGCTGACACGTGTGCAGTAATGGGAGGCAGTGGATGGTTATCGGGGCCCAGCAGCCATGTTTCTCTGCCGCAGGGGTCTCCTGGGTAATTACAAACAGCCCCAGTCAGTGAAAAGCATCCAGACTTTGGATGAGGCAGCTCGTGTTTATTGCCACTGAAATGTCTTGCTGATCTGTTAGAGAGGAATCACAATAAAGATCGTGTCTAATATACAGCTCAGGGTTTCCGCACAAACGGACTCCTTATCTTCTCCAGACACTAAGCGCATGCACGCAGCAGCACGACCTGGGGCACTTCAGGCGCCCCCACAGGTGCATTTTTGCGGTGATCACGTGTGTGCCCGCCCCGCTCAGCAGCCTCCAATAAAGCACGGCAAAAGTCACCGCTCCTCTCCCTTCTAGCAGCCAACACCGCAACGAGGGAGGCACAGATCAGCGGCGGTGACGTGAAACGAAACCAGCACCGAGCCCGTACCCGCGGCTCCAGGAGGATTAATTGGTAAACTAAAGCTCTCGGTAACCGGACGCCGCTGGTGGTGCTGGCTCGGAGCTCGGCAGAGGACACCGGGCCGTCCGGCGCATGTGTTTTTCAGAGAAGGCCAGGTAAGTCAGACCCTCCTCCTCCTTTGCGGTGAAGCACGTCTCCGCTCTGTTTCGGTGCAGCTTCTTTTTATGCGTCAGCGTATTTCTGTTTGAACCATGAGTCTGATGACCATGTGTGCGTGCGTACGTGCGCTCGTGTCAAACTCAGCTCACTTTTAGCATCCATAATTTAGAATCCGCAGTGGGCAAAGCTCCGGGTTTTTGCGGAGCATCAGCACCGGAGGCACACGCGCGCTGTCTGGGGATTGCTGAGAAAAGACCCCCCCCCCACCCTCCTACCCTTTCGGCGTGACCGTGGGACCATTAGAGCTGTAAATGCCGGCTGAATGATTGGATCAGCTGTAAAAAGCGACTGTGTGTGTGCAAAGTGCAAGCCGCGGCAGCCAAAGCTGATATGTCTGCGTTCTGCGATGTTATCAGAGAGCAGGACATGACAGACTACGTCAGGAATGAGAAAAAGAAAAGATATTTAGACTCCATCGTGGAAATTCATTCTGCAGACTTCACGTCTGCACATAGTATTTCAATGGGTAATGTAAGAGTCGCAGTTAAACCCAGCCACGCTTTTCCAAAATCGTCTTGTTTTATTTTTGTGACATATACGATGATTCGTCACAGCTGTAATTAAAGTATTGTCCCCCTCAGCACAAGCAGCAGGAGTTTTATTTACAGACTGATCGCATCAGACGCGCACACTTTATGATTTATTGAATTAACGCCCCTGTGCACGCCCCCTCTCCGCTCTCCCTCTTCAGTTTCAATAGGCTGGAGCTCCAGTGAGGCAGGTCTGCGCGCACTGGAAGCCTGGGATTCAATTGGTGGAAGTAGAAAGTGGAGCCCCGTCCTCCTTTCTTTTTCTTTTTTTTTTTTCCTTTGCTGCAGGAGGAGCAGACTTGGAGGAAATTGAGAGAGACGCCGCTCAGCAGCAGCAGCAGCAGCCTGCGCAGTTTAGAGAGAGAGCACGGCATGAGGGACTTCACCCCCAAACTGCGCACCGACTCTGCAGGATGCACCCCTGCAGCTGTGTAGCTGCTTGAGGACGCACTGAGACGAGCTCGTTCCGGACGTGTGCAAGAATCTCTGAGGGACTGGGCTTGACTGGTTTCAGACCGCAGCTGCAACATTTGGTTTATCGTTCCTGCTCTCCTGAGAGCCGTGCGCTGTGGCCTTGTAGCGGACATGGGAAATGTAAACAGTAGTCGGGCTGGATTTTAAACTACGCACACGTCCCAAGTCCGCCTCCTCCTCCCGGGCCGTCCGAGACGGAGATGGAGACGGAAAGGATCGTGCATGAGCAGGAGGGAGAGGCTGAGCCGCCCATGCACCACGTTCATGGAACCAACCGGATTAGACCGTCCTCATACCGGGCCCTGCGCAGCGCCGTGTCTACCCTGGCCCGCCTGGATGACTTCAGCCGCGAGAAGATCGGCGCAGGGTTCTTCTCTGAGGTGTTCAAGGTGAGAAAACGGGGTCTAAACGGGGGACGGGACAAGTTTTCACTTAACTTCCACGAGCTGATTTTGAGTCTCGTTTGTGACAAGCTCTAAGTTTAACATGCACATCCTGCAGTCTGAGTCGAGCCTCTAAACTTTCAGTATTTTAAGACTGCAAATAGATGTACTTCCTGACGCCCCAGAATGAGTTGTTGACTTCCTGTCAAGTCTCTTGATGGTGCTGAATAACTGCTGAGGAAGCTGATGATGCATTTTTCTTTCTTTTTTTTTTTTTTTTTGATGGATGGCATCATGGTGTCCACACCTGTTTGCAGTGACCTATTAGTTGGTGAAAGATGGACGCAGTGTTTTGTTTTTGCCTCCCAACCCCGTGTGTAAGGGGATATGGTCAGTGCAGGTAGATCATGTACACCTGTAAGGTGACTCTACTCCTGACTCTGCTTGCACCAGTGGCCTTCATCCCCTTTTGTCACGCTGCCTTTTCAGTTGCCCTCATTAATGATGGCTCTGAGTTGCCAGGGTGTGATGGTGTGAAAGAGATCACCCCAGGAGGAGCTGGCTGAGAAGAACCTTAATGCAGCGTAGCAGGTATAGCTTTAATCTCTCGAGTCTGTTTCATCACCGTTGTCTAGCTGCACCAGGAGCTCCCGGCAAGGTGTTTTATCAGGTGTTTGTCTTTGTCTGAGGAGATTTTATCAACATAATGGTTTCACAACTGTCCACAGCTCAGTTATGAGATGTTACAGGTGTGTAGTTGAATTTGCAGGTGGGTGTGGCGTGACCTAAGACTGTATTAGGCTTGATTCAAAGATTATGAGGATTAGGGGGTTTAATCTAGAGCATACTGGGGCTTTATGTGAGCACTTGTTGTCACTGTTGATAAAGCTCATGGTTTTTAGCTGCAGATTAATGAGCTAATGGTTGCAGCTCTGTATTTATTCACTGAGCAGCAGTATAGGTGACTGCAGCAGCATTTGGTATAAATAAACAGTTCAAGCTTTGTTTTTTTTTGTTTTTTTTTTTTAATCTAATAGGATCAAAGTTGGAACAATAATTTAAGTAGGTTTCGTTGTTTAATGAAGACAAAACGGCCTAATTTCTAATCATTAAGTTTCAGGCCAGCGCTGACCACCTGCTCTCTTAATCTTTCTGATGAAAGGTGTTTGCCGTTTAGTCCGTTTCTTCTTTCATACAGACTTGGAATTAACCGAAGTACTGCTAAAACCTAAACCCCGAAATTCTCAGGCAGCGCAGTTGTCAAGTTAAACCATCCAGCTGTAGTATTTTATAATGGTGTGTGTTTTTTCACACCCTACATCACACTCGCATGTCATTCGACAGGCTTTTGCAATAAATCTGCGTCTTTAAATTGAATTTACTGTGCAAAAAAATAATTGTTAGACACTATTCACTCTATAGGTGATGAAAGCATTCCTCTGGGGTTATAGCTTCTGTATATTTTTTTAAATAAACTGTTCAAGTTTTATTTAATTTGGTTTTATGTTGGTAGAAGGAAATGAACTCTGGGTTAGTGCGCTGGACTTTGTTTAACCTTTTAAGTGGTCATAAAAATGTCTGTCAGTGAGGTTGCTGGTGGAAATAATTTGGGTGCAGCTCTTATCGTGTGATCTGCTCGTATACAATCGCCACACTTCTAGCAGTGATGCTTCATAGGCTACATGTACCAGCCTGGACTAAAGCATTAGAGTATTCATAGTTACATTTAAGTTGCAGTTGTGGATTTCCTCCATATCACTCCTGTCACAAGTGTCTGTGTGTGGCTGGTCAGGCTTTCTGTGTGTATGTATAGAAATAGAAACACTTGTATGTTAACCTGCCCTTCAGTAAATCACTGCCTGGCTGAAGAATTTCTTCATTATCAGTTGATGTTTGACTTCAAATATCTAAAATATTAGAAAGTGACAATGTGATTTAATTTGGTAAATAGTTTATCAAAGGATTGCGAGCTCTGCTGTTCAATACTGACATCAGTGTCTATAAAATAAACACTCCTTAAAGGTAAATCTGTCTACAGTAATGACTAGTTCTTGTTAAGAGATTATTTTGAGCTCCTTCATTTTGACTTGCGAAACACCCAGATGAGGTAATGTGTCTGATCTTTGGATCTGTGGTAATGCACAGGTTAACAGCTGGCTGTAAACGGCTCCAGTTGTTTTCAGTGTGATCATCTTGTCTTTAAAAGCATTAGTGGGACTTTACAGGATGAATTTGGTCCTCCTGCAGATTGTTGCACAACTAAGCTCGTGATATGAAATCACATGGAGTGGGTGCATAAGATGCTGAGTACAGTAATTATTTCCATCATCGATCATACTGTTGAACAGGCGTTTGTCAGAAATGGTGACACATGCTTATTGTGGCAAATCATGAAAATGAAAGGGGTAAAAAACATAAAATGATCAGTTTCATGTAAGGCAAAGAAAAGCAACAGGGTTTGATTTTAAAAAGCAAAGGTTTTCGTGTCAAAACTGCGCATTATTTCAAATATTTCTAAGAAGTTGGTCTCTACTTCTAACATTTTAAAGGTTAAAAAATTAATTGGCTGGTTTGTGGAGTCTAATGCCGTTTTCACACAGGCTCTGGAGGCCTGAATTTATCTACACGCGTAACCCAGTTGGCGTGCACGAGCGATCACAAATGACTCGGGCATCAGGTGCCCTTTATCACGTCCGTTCCTTGGTACAAAGTTTGAGGAAAAGTGATGATTGTGCAGCGTCTACGCAGTCTCCTGTGCGCTCTGCTCGGGCCAGCGGATTTCCAGAAGAGAAAGTCCTGATGATCATTTGTGAGGAAAAAAAAGTTGTTTTCACAAGAAGTTGACTCATTATACAAAACACGATTAAGTAAAAACATCTAATTCTTGCTTTTGAGTGCTTCAGTTTAAAAGAAGTCCGGCTCAGGTCGACCTTCACTAAACGAGGCTTTTTGTGTTTGGACTTCACTCTTTGTGCTGTTCTCGTTCTCAAGGAAAAAAAATGTTCTTGAGGCCACTCGGCTTCTTGAAGCCACTCCCTCAGCTTTGCCCTTTGAATGGCCAATGAGCATGCAAATGTCACTGTGCTCACTGCGGGCTTGTTAAGTTGCCACTTGAGTCTGGATGAGCGTGCTCTTTGATAGTGCTATATAAATGCAAAATTGTTACCACAGCTATCAGTCATATTTATAATTGTGCTGACACGGCTGACCGAATAGTCGCTCCTGTATCCGGGTTTAGCTCGGAGGAAGAAGGCCCGTCTGTTCTGCAGAAAGATCCCCCTACCTGATGTTTTGTTTATGAAACTTTACTAAACTGAAAGTGTGTATCGGCCACGCTTTGAAATGGAGGCTCCTGCACTTGCTCACAAAGGCCTCCTGGCCTCCTGCCATGTGTGTGCTGCTGTTGTGCTTCAGATCAATGGTGACTCGCAGCAGCACAGACAAACGGGCAGCCATTCACATCTCCAGAGTGAAATTGTGCAATCTGGGAGGGGTCAGGGGGGAATAGAGGGCAGGGCGATTTAAAAAAAAAAAAAAAAAAAAGGGAAGGGAGCGCACGTGTTAAGACAAATCCTCCAGGTGTCTTCTTTTTAATGTTGTTCAAAGCAAAGTTCTGGACGTCTGTCTGTAAGTGCCAGCTTTTGCACTTGTGCAATACTCCTAATTCATCAGCCCGATAACCCAGAGGCTCGAAAGCAATAAAGCGCCCATTCACAATTAAACTGCATCATAAGCCAAAGGTTCAGTTAACTGTAGGATGTGGTTATTTATTCTGTCCCTTTCTCAGGGCTGCAGGGAGTTGAGCAAACAAATTGGATCAATTTCTAATTGGATTATTGTTTTACTTCATAAAAAGCGTCACGCTCCGGCTGTTTCTCTCCTGATAATAGATGGCATGTTTGTGAATGCAGAGAACGTTAGACGTCCAAGAACAAGCACACGTAGAAGATTTGGTTCTCATTTGGACTTTCTCCGTCATTTACATGAGACATGGAAATCTCAGCGTCCACAGAAAATCCCACTCCGCAAACTTTGGTGTATCATTTGATGTTTTGTCTGTTCAGACAGGACATGAAATTGACACAACCGAATTCACAGATCATTGACTGTATATGAACGTTTCCATGTGGCTTCCACACATCGAATTCATCATTCATCGAATTCTTAATGTGTGAGGGCTCTATCACGTCTAGTTTTTTTTTTTTTTTCAGTTATAAATGTAAAACGTGAAATGATAGTTGGCTGGGTAAGGGTAACATTTTCCACCTAGATATGGGAATTAAACTGGTTCCAGATCCTTCAATTCATTGGACTTGTATACCTCAAAGCTTATCAGAGTATCTATTATCAGTGCTGGTAACTGTGTGGGGTTTTTGTTTTTGCTTTTTTGTTTTTTTTGTGCATAGCTAAACTGTGATGTCAGTCTCATGCCATTGCACACCTCCATATGCAGTTTTATTCTCTGCTGCTCTGCTCTGTTAATCAGTTGATAGTTGATGCTGAAAACTTTTCTTTCCCACACAGAAATTCGATCACATAAAGTAGGTGGTGAATAATCGAACCTTTAAGTAGAATAAAGATGTGCTGCTGTTTTACCTGTACTCATCCATAGTTCTTCCTCCAGGTATAGCTAAAATGATTTAATCTCATTATTTTTGACCTGTCTATAAATACATGACTGCCTAATTTGTAAATTATACAAAGCAAAATTTAAGCCGCTAACAACTGCTGTGCATTTGCAAGCCTCTTTGCAACCCACCTCCCTTCTGGCTTCTCCTTTTCATGTTGTTTCTGATTTAATCAGTGTCCTGTTACTGATGCATGCCCTGCTGTGCGCCCTGTCTCCAGTTTTCCAAGTATGTGTATCGAGTTCCCAGAACGGAGCCACACCAGCAATTATAAAATTACTGCAGATGGTCTTATTTTTTACTTACTGTGCTCCTGACTGAGCTGAGCTTAATAAGGTCAGAGCCCAGATGTTATCTTTCAGTGTAGCAGTTGTTGTAGTTTCACCAGTGCGTTCCAGTCTTTCTGCTAATTACTACAAGCAGCCTGTTATCTTAGTGTTATATTTAACCAACATGCTGTACGTGATATAATTCCCCATTTCCTGATTGCTTTATTCTTTTGGTAATTGAGCTTCAGCATCACTGCCAGTTTTTCACAAACACTGTGAATTTCCATGAAACTCCTCACTGTAAGAAAGCCAGTCATCCTGGTAATTATCATACATGCTCTGATTAGCCCGACTGGAGGCTGTGTGTGCATTTGTTTTGGACTCTGCGTAAACCTGATGTAAGATAACAAGCTCATGGAGAGTAAGTGGATAAGAGGTGGGATTTAGGAGTGTTGTCCTTGTGATTGAAGAGTGTGTCGGTCAGCTGTATGTGACAAGTTGGTAAGGTGAAGGAAATGGTTTGTCAAACGCTGCTGTGCTGCTGCTGTTTGAGTGTTTATCAAGTTTATATCTGCCATCAAGACCTGTTGCTAGGCAAAAATTCACTATCATCAGCTATATTTGGCTTCTAGCGATTAGACAGTTTCCTGCTTTCTTAAATGTAGGGATTTTTTTTCTTAAAAAAAAAAATTGTAATAAGGGCTTTGATATTTGAACATTTTAAATCAGGTTTAACATGGAGCTAGATTATTTTCAGCCCACCATTTACCCGCTATAGTTAACAAGCTGTCATTTATCCACTATTTGTAGTCGGACTAAGGCTACGTCCACACGTACCCGGGTATTTTTGAAAACGCAGATTTGACCTGTGAATCATTTAGGTACATAAAGATGCCTAACTCGATAAATGAGCTTGTATCGTCTGCATATAACAGACAACATGGTAAACAATGAGACTGAAGTTATGTCTTTTGGCACTTTGTTACTAGCAGCCTGTCACAAGAACACAGAACTTGTTCCAATTTCATTGGTTGAATCTATAAAAGTTGTCAAAGAGCCGATAGCTTAAAACGTCATAGGGTGCAGTGTGTGTGTTTTTAAAAATAAAAAATTGAGGAAAACTGGGCAAGTAGAGGACAAAAGACGTGTCAGGACTGGGGAAAACATCTACAGTAGATTAACAATATCTGAACGTCCTTAAAGTGGGGAAAAATCCAGCACAGGACCTGACTGATGCATCTGACCCTTCAGTCGACCCTTCAGTCGACCCATGTACTGTTCACTGAAACCTCATCAGAAATGGTAGAAAGTCTTATATAGCGTCTTTCTGTGTGTGTTTGCAAATATGTGTCACTGTCCATGTAAAATGTAAAGAAGTGACAGTTTTCCAAAGACTTTTTTTGCACAGTACTGTACTCGTTTGTGTTTGCATTTTCATAACATTTCTGCTCTGCCTCTCACTCATTCGGTTTTTATTGGATTAGCCGAGCTTAACTTTCGATGTACCTGTTAGTCAATGTTGGGATTTCTGTAATGGTGGCAGGAATGTTTTCCTCTTCTAACATTTTATAGATTTGGCAGTTGTTTTATGGATTTATTACCCAGGTCGATTTATATTAGAAAACACGACTTTCTTGCAGAAAACAAAATCTTTTCTTACATGTTATTGGTTTTACACTTCCTGAAATGGCATGGGGGAAGAGGGAAATAAAACATTTTTGTAACCAGCAAATCTGGGAATCTCTCAGCAGGACGTGTCGGGATGTAATCGGTTCTTAGTAAATCCCGGTGGCTGGAACGATTTCAGCTCTGGAAATCTAAAACGACGACAAAGGAGGAGGAAAAAAAAAACAACAGATCTCCTGTGTTGCATACACACAAACCACGATCCGTCATCAGCTGTCTCCTGTGTGCCTGTGATCATTTTCAGTGTTTGGGATTAGGAGGCGGGCTGGGTGTATGTGCTTGTGTTACTGTTGGATGGTGGTGTTGGTATGGGAGAGCCAGTGCAGACTTGAAAATGATTGCTTTTAGTGTGGCACTTTTCCCTCATTATTCCCTTCCTCTGTCATTCCAGTCGGGGCCTGCTTTGCTGCAGCTCACTGCACAAATATTTAGCTTTGTTTATATTCTGCACGGCCACACAAACACGAAAGTGCTGAGCGTGTGGCGTTTCACGTCTTCATTTAAACCGCTGTGTTTATTGAATACAAGTTTTCAACTTGACTGTGGATTAAAATAGGTAGTTGGGCAAGAGTTGCCCAACACTTATGTTTTCAGGTCCTTCCCTTTTTCTTTCTTTTTCACCCCCCTCTCGTGGTTACCAATAGATTTATATCAGGAGACACTTTGTGTGTTTACATTGGTGCACAATGAGCGTTTCCTCCCGTCCACTTGCTGGTGGGGCTGTAGTCTTAGCTAAACCTCAAGGAGAGCAACTCCCCTGTAAGAAGGTAAACAAGTGGTTCAGTATTTGTGTCACCAGTGACGGTGGCTCAGTTCTTCACTGTTCCATTAAGGAGTCACCTCAAGAAAACAAGATGTACTCTCTCACTACTTGCAGTATTAAAGCCACACATGGTAATTTATTGGCCGTTTGTGTTTTACATATACATATACATACATATATCTTTCTCCAAAATCTGCCACTTCCAAATCCAGTGGAAATATGTCCTCACTATATTTGATAAAAACATAAATTCCCCTAAAAATCTGAAATTAAGGACAAGTAATAGTCAGGTAATTACAAATAACACTTTCCAAAGTGTACCTGAATGAATTTCCACCTTGGACTTTGTTTCTTTTGGTCTTTAATTTTGAAATTCACTTAAAAATTAGGCCTCTGGATGGTTTCCTTGGATTTAAGAAGGTTAACACGGCAAGGACCCAGGTCTGTCTTTCTTACTAGACTCCCAGCACAGCTCCCAGGTAGACCCAGACTGGGTCTACCTGGGCACCTGGGTCTGGGGGGGGGGGGGTGTTGGATAATAATTTTTAAAAAGTTGGTGTTGTCATTTATGCGCATGGATTTGATGTGGTGTTACTTATATTGTATTTAACATGGACTCTAGAAGCTATCACTACAGCTGTATAACGTCTTGTATGTCCATGTATCAGTGAAGGAAGTAATTTTTCTAGAAATAATCAGACATTCGAGGGCCATAGTTAAAAAAAAAAAAAAAAAAAATCAGTCATGTCTCATGCATGCATGTGATCATCATGCATGTATTGATCCAGTGGATCCAGATCTGGTCCCCATGTTCCTGTCTGCTTTAGCAGCCTCTCTGGGGTCAGCAATGATGACAGTGTATTGCTGCATGCGTGAACTTAAATGACCCCTCTTTGTTTTGGCCTGTGTGTGAGGAGGCGTGGCCGGCTCAGTGTTGCTGTTGTGCAACAGACAGTGATCGGTTTTGTGACGGCTCGTGGACTGCACGCCTCCCGGATCAGGTTGTGTTTCTGAACCTGACCCGACCGCACAGAGTGGGACCTCCCTGCTCGTTCACTGATGGACCCCCGCTTGGCTGAGTGCCTCGTCTCGGTCGTTTCCACGCGTGCCTTCTTATCGAAACGCAGTCTGTGAGCTTCTTCACGTTATAACTGAGAGCAGTGCCTCAGGCGGCAGCTAAAGCCTTGAGTTGTTTTGCAGAAGTAATTTTATCCATCAAACACAAGTTTACTTCCCCCCCCCCCTCGGGACTTTGCTTGGTCTCTTCACACTTCACAGTAAACCTCACGTGTCAGTTTGGTTGATGTGTTGCTTCCTTTGTTAAAAATGTCTTGAAATGCTGATTGTGAGATAAATGTTGCTTTCCTTTTGTTAAAATACTGTGTAGGAAGCACATTCAGTGATGATGATTATTACTTTTTTTGAAAGGGATGTTTTGCTTTCATATGCATCTACAAGCCAGTACTGGGAGAAGATTTGTCACATTTGTTTTGCTGTATAGTACAAGAAACGCATTTTAGTCCAGTCTCCCTGTATTTCCACTTTCTGATGTGGTTTGAAGGCTGATTTACTTTTCATTAAAGTAGCCAGAGATGGGCTACTGCTGGTGGGAAGCTGAAGTAACCATGAAATCCTCAAGGCCTTTGGAGTTGACCCCATGTCTGGAGGCAAAGTGTGTGTGTGTATGTGTGTGTGTGGCCAGCCACACACCACCCTCTGCAGCAGTGTGTGATCTGTTCAGCACACATTTTCTAGTCACCACTACAAGGTGAAAGCACACAAAACACCACAAAACACAGCATTACTTGAAATGAAGATCAGCTTAAATGTTAGTGAAGCTTCTTTGATATTCAGGAAAAATTGTGTTTGCATATCATAAAATGTAATCTGCATTTTACACTTTACCAAAACCATTTATATATTTGTTTCATTTATGTTTATTGTCCAAAATCCTTAAGGTTCACTTGTTTGTGGTGAAACAGATTTGTTAAATAGGTGGTAGTGATAGTAGCAGTGACTGCATTTTTCAGTGTATTATATTCTTCGTGCCAACATAAACAAACTTCCAAAAACAAAATGATTTTTTTTTTTGGTTAATTTTCCCTCTTATCCACTTTGCCTCAAAGTCAGTTAGCAGCTCTAGCTAACATTAGAAATGGATTCATTAATATTAAAAAATATTAATCGCAAATGAGACTTCATTGAGACTCCTTACAGCAGTTCGCAGGCTGAGGGTACCTTGCGCTTGGATTAAACCCTGGCTGCAGCTTGCAGCATTAACCGTAAGAAGCCTGGCAGTACCGCAGCACTGCAGAAACGACCATCTGTCAGGTTAAACTACAGGGCTGGTCTCTCTGAGGCTGCAACAAATGTGTGTAGTTTTTCTCATAGTACGGTTTACATATGCTCTTTTCAAACAAGTCTTTCCTTCCAGTGCGTCGTCCATCTGCATCTCTGGCACGTCCTCCCCTCCCTCGCTGTGCATCAGTCTGCCTCATCGGGCTGCTGGCTAATGACAGACGCTGCTGCACATGTTGGCTCAACTGAGCAAGACGGCAAAAGATGCCAGTGACCTTTCCTCTGCTGACAGCAGCACTTTGCAAGGCTCGGTGTGTTTGAAGGCGAGCGTTAGGGTGTGGCTGGGCACATGCATGTGAGCAGAAGTCTTTTTTTTGTGTGTAATTGGTTCACATCATGGGATAATCTCTACGTAGGCATGGACATTCCAGTGGC
Organism: Neolamprologus brichardi; assembly: GCF_056152115.1. Taxonomy (NCBI): domain Eukaryota; kingdom Metazoa; phylum Chordata; class Actinopteri; order Cichliformes; family Cichlidae; genus Neolamprologus; species Neolamprologus brichardi. The sequence goes on along the minus strand of NC_142106.1, from coordinate 31,843,934 downwards.
GAGTCCTTGGAGATGACCATCAAAGTGCTTGGAATGAAAAACGCCACGCATACGCTCTTGGCCTTACAGAGTTCAGCTTTTCAGATGGCCAAAAAAACCAAACTGCACACGTAAGAAAGGTTTGCACTTGAGCTCCATGCTGAGTCAGGCTGACTCTGTGATGATGATGAGTGAGAGGTTGTTTGTTTGGGAGCTTAAACTGTCAGGACAAAATTTGACAGGTCGAACAGGGCTGCAGTTCCAACCACTGCTGTCTCAGCAGTTGGTGCATGTTTGCAATGTAACCTGCCTGTGCGAGTCAGTGTGTGTCTGTGTGTTGCTGCCCGTTAATCACAGGATTACACAGCAGAGTGTCAAAAAAAAGATTTCGTCTAGGTGTGAAGGCAGAGAAACCTAGACAAGTGTGATGTGAATCCACAGCCATGCAGGCTGCTTTCCAAGAGAAATTGGTGCTAATGTGTGCACAAAAAGGCTTTTTAAGTATAAAGTAACCTTTAATCAGCTTCAAGGCTCCATCTTCCAGCCCACATGAGTCTGCATCAGCCTCTGAGTGCAGCAGATGTATAAAGAGAAGTGGAGATTAGTCCTGCACCTCTCCCCTCCACACTTGTGCTGCTCAGCCTTCCTTTTTATTCTGCAACAGGAAGTAAGCGACTGTTCACAAGTGCAGTTGTGTCCGTGTGCAAGTCTTACATGTGTGCACCCATGCATGCGTGCAGCGCTTGCAGTCTGGAGTCCTCGAGCGACCTTGTTAAGAAGAGACACAGCAGCCAGTCTATGAGAGTTGGCCTCACTGTGTGTGTCTGCGTGTGCGTTAATGGCATTACTCACTGCACTCTAGTCTGTACTCTAATAGGCTTTGTGGTTTTTCTATCATCAGTCAGATCCAGAGCTCAGCTAAGATCCAGGCCAGTGTCACTCTGACTTTAGTTCACGACTGCAGACTTTGACCCTCTCTCACGCTCTCTCACTCCTTCGCGTCACATTTATATCACAAATGAAGATAAAAGGTTGCCGGTTTAGCTTTTATTGTTAGCTAAAAGGATATTTGATGTATAACCAAGCTTTAAGGTCACTGTTTTAGACTGTGCATGTAAATAAGTCTCCACGAGACACTGAATTGCATCCTGCTAACCCTAACAAACAGACTGAGCGGGTTTAAAGGGGGTTTAGAGAGCGCTTTAGAAACATTTAACACTGATTCAGAGTCTGTTTGGCATGTATATGTAAATTATACTTCCCAAAACCACATCATAGTGCTGTCAGCGTTAATCTCCTTAAAATGACGTTAACGCCATAACTGCATTAACGCAGCAAATCTCACTTGTACCCTTATATTTAAATTTGTCTGGTTTTCTGACCCATGTTGTCCAGAGTTATGTCAAAAATTAAGACTTTTTATTAATATAGTGTTTCACAGGACTGGAGGGAGTGGATATTCTAGCAAATCCACCCCAAGTTCAGACAGACATCTCAAATTCTGCAAGCTTCAGGTCACATGTTAAAATTCATGATGGTGCAGTTATTAAAAAGACAAAGTATGGCCTGTTTGGAAGGATTTCTAGACGGAATACTCTTTTCTCCATGGCAGCATGGTTTCAGTTTTCAAAGATGCATTTGAACAAAGCCGAAGACTTCTAGAGCAATGTGCTTTAGACAGACCAAAGTGGAGATGTTTGGCCGTAATGCACAGCTCCATGTTTGGCATGTTTGCTGAAAACCAAATGTCAGCATGGTAGTGGAGGGATGATGATTTGGGCTTGTACAGCCACAGGACCTGGGGACCTTGCAGTCACTGAGTCGACCATGAATCCCTCTGAATACCAAAATGTTCTAGAGTCATGTATGAGGTCAGCCGTCTGAAAGTTAAAGCGTGGCAGAAACTGGGTCATGCACCAGCACAATGACCTGCAGACATGGCAGGAAATCTACAACAGAATGACTGAAAAAGAAAAGAATTAAAGGGTTGTAACGGACCAAAGTCCAGACCTCAACCTGGCTGAAATACTGTGGAAATTTTTTTGAGAGCTGCACATGGTAAACGGTAAATGGCCTGTATTTGTATAGCGCTTTACTAGTCCCTAAGGACCCCAAAGCGCTTTACACATCCAGTCATCCACACATTCACACACACATTCACACACTGGTGATGGCAGCTACATTGTAGCCACAGCCACCCTGGGGCGCACTGACAGAGGCACATGAATGAATGCCTGCAAACCTTAGCGAACTGAAGAGTGGCCCAAAATTCCTCCACTATAATAAAGGTGGTTCAACAAGCTGCTGAATCATGGGGTGTACTTTTCAATGTCCTTTTCTCACATTTACGTACTTATTTTTCAGTAACTGGTAAACTTGTAAATGCACAGATACCCTGTTACAAATGTTCGTGGTGAGATGTTACAACAACACTGTTGCGCGTCATAGCAAGGCTCAGCATTTACTGGAGCAGTGCAGCATGTTGTGTTTTTTGGTGTTGGCTCCTTCATGCAAGAGTGTGTTCTCACAGAGCTGCTAGACATACTTTTAGACATTTTGGACAGGACCCAAAGTAAACCAGTTGAATACACGTAGCACTACTAGAGGACAAATGAGTTATTTTAATTCCAGCTTAATTGGCTGTAACAATAATGCTTTGGACCAGTTAAATACTCTGACATCATCGAGCTATATTTGTTTGCACGCCAAAGTATTTGTGGTTGTTTTAATGGTAAAACAATTAACTTTTATAGACTTGTTAAATTACAAAAAATCCCTAAAGGCAGCAGATGAAGCGTGAGGGGTCAGAATGCATAAAATGATAGAAAACGAAGTCAGAATTTAGCAGCAGTCCTCTCTAATTGATTCACAATGCCAACATTTTCCTTTCACACTTACTCGTACATGTAAAACACTTAAAGTGCTGGCCTTTCTCACCACACACACACGCACATACACACGCACACGCACAGCAAACATTCCCAGAGTGTTTTGCTTTCATCTGCTGCTCGTACACATTTCTGTGGAAGTCAAACTACTTGCCAAGCAAATATGCACAAACATGCACTTGCCAGGAAGCATGTCGCATCGCCATAGTTACCATACCAGACGGCCTCATTGTCATGGCAGCAGGTTTGGTCAGACGAGCAGCCAAGAGGAGTGTGGAAGAAACTCGACCGACCCTCTAAATGTTTCGTGGCCGGTTTCCAGATATCATTCAGTCAGCACTTAGATTTTTATTGCTTCAGAGGGTGTTGACGGTGTGACTAATGCATGTGTGATAGATCCGTCATCACCACCGCTGCGCCGCACGCCTACTCTCCTCAGCCATACATCTGTTAACTGTGAGGCGTCTTAAATATTTCTTTCATCCAAATGTGGAGCAGTCATGGATTCTTCCGGGGTGTGAGGCAGATTTTAAGTGTTTTTGCTTGTGATGACAAATTGCCTTTTCGGCTTTTCAGCTCTCGTTGCTTCAGTTGATCTAAATAAAGCATTTGTGCTCCTTTCCCTTTCATCATCCAGGTGCAACACCGTGTGTCTGGTCAGGTGATGGCTCTGAAGATGAACATCCTGGCCAGTAACAGGGCCAACATGCTCAGGGAGGTCCAGCTCATGAATCGACTATCGCACCCTAACATACTCAGGTAACTGAAATGTTGGCTTTCCATCTCACTGTTAACATGAACTCAGTTTTTACCTCTTTCATTTAAAAAAAACAACAACATTTCTTTCCAGTGTTTGATTTTCATTGTGATGGCATGTCTCATCGTACACTGTTTAGAATACTCGGCCTTCAAACACTGGTGATGGATGTGGTTTGTGTGGTCCACAAGAAGAGCCCACGGACTAGATTTTCAGTGGGTTCATTGTCAGTGATTGCACTGCTGTGTCTGTATCGTTCAGTTCTGTCTGGTGTTGAACTGTTTTGGTTTTGTTTGTTGTTTTGGGTTTTTTTTGCACAATTGCACTTTGTGTAGTCCTGCGTTTGTTTATGTCATGTGTAGCACCATGGTCTTGGAGGAACGTTGTCTCAGTTCACTGTGTACTGTACCACTGCACATGCTTGAAATGACAAAGCCACTTGACTTGAAAATAACTTTTTAATGACCTTTTATCAAGAGTCTTTGGCACTTTTTGCCGTAGCCATGTAGCCTGAAGTGTACATGGATGTAAAAGTGAGTGGGCTATGAAAGGTCCATAGACCACATTGGTGCGCCACACCTGATTAAAAACATTTAAAACAAACGGCAAAACAACTTGTGCAATTAGCTGTACAGCAGACATGTTATTGAACGATTGCAATAAAATGCTCCAAAAGGCACCAGAAGCCACAAACTGTCTCGAGTTCCAGCTCAGTGATTCAGATTAGCAGACACGACACTTGCCCGGCAGCTTCCTCTGTCGGGACATGCCTCTCAAAGCAGCCGTGCATTTGATAAAACCATTTTTTAACTGTTGACACTGTTTAAATGGTTGTGTAATATACCCTGTGATAGAACCTGTCCAGGGTGTGTCCACCATACTAAAAAAACATCCTTGAAATGTTTAAAAAGTTTAGACTTGACATTAATATATGTTCCTGTACTTTACCCACAGGTTTATAGGCGTGTGTGTCCATGAGGGGCAGCTCCATGCTCTCACAGAGGTAAGACTCATTAATGTGCTACAGCACAGATGGCGATCTGGTTTTGATCTCCTCATTTTGCCCTTTGTAGTGGTAACAGGCGGCTGTGTGCATCTCCATGAAAGCAATGATGTGACCAGAAACTGATATTTATCTGCCTTTGTCCTCACTATAAACATTGTAGCAAACAAGATTCCCTTGTAGCAAGAAAAAAAGTCAAACTCATCAAATCTGTGGTTTTTAATTCGGTCTATATGAGAAAGCCAGCCTAAATTAATGTTATACATTGGTTTTTGAGCTCGCTTTACACTGAACGTGACATTTATTGTGCATTTTATATCTTTTACATTATTTATCTAAATGCTTTGAGGCATTTATGAAAAGATTTAGGCTCTTTTGATTTTGAAATCAAATTTAAATCACACTCAGATCTCACCGTCTGAGTTTTAAATCTGGCCGTAAAGAAATGGTTTCTTCAGATCCTTTAAACTAGTATGAGTCGAGTTATTGGTCCCGGGGGAAGGAGAAAGAGAATCAGGCCTGCTGTAAGTCATCGGCTGGCTTTTTCATTTGCTAAATACGCAGGCGTAGTGTCAACCTCATTAATTTAGTCAGTTAATTTGAAAATTGATCTTAAAAGACTCGTAAATATTATTATTCAATTAACTGAGCCCGGCCTTCAGTTTAACAAAAGTGTTGAGGCAGGTTGGATGAATGTGTGTATGGATTCTCAGCATTTTTCTTCTGAAATTGGTGATTTCATTTTCATTTCTCCACATAAACAAGCGTCTGTAACTGCGGTACACTTAATCCTGGCCAGACTGAGGTCGCACAGTTCATAACAGGTTACCTGTTTCTTAGATGTTGCCATAGTAACTGAGCAGCTGGTCAGTAAAAAGGATAAAGGTCAGGAGAGAAGAGGCGTACCTGCGCTAACGTCAGGTAGTGTCTTTAGTGGGTCGTGTTAGTCAGAGAGGTTTTATAACTTTTTGTTTTTCTTAATTTTTTCTTTTATTTAAATGATTGATTGACCAAGAGGTTTTATCATCATTCACATTTTTAGAAAAGGGGAAATTCTTGTCACCTTGTGGTTAAATTGTTTATCATGCAACCTCAGTGGCTTCCAGTGCAAACGAGAGCTTTTGTTGCATATCAATTTACAGAATATCCTGTTTTTTTTGGGTTTTTTTTTTTTTTTTTTAGTTTAATCTTCTCTTTTCAAAACCTTTTCTCTTTTTTTTTTTTTTCTTTTCTTTTTTCAAAATGTGGCTGTCAGCTCAACTTCTCATAAATGAAAGTGACATTTTCAACCATTGAAATAACAATGCATGCAAACAGATTTCCACAGTCTTCACCCAGCAGATGACTTGATGAATATGAAAAGTCGTGGCCTAAATAAACTACTTTAATCTTCAGTGAGGTTTGCCCGGCACAGATCAACGCAGGAAGATTAAGTGCTTGAAAACTTGAGATTTAATTCTGATCTGCTCTTAGCTATAACAAAAATGCACTAAAAAAGGATCCGTAGTTGTTGCTGCAGTAGACTTGATGTTTGAGTGCGTATGACAACATTTTAGTTCAGTTACATTGTATTAATATAGCACAACAGCAATGCTGGAGACTGTTTGGCCACATGAACACCTGCACCCTCACATACTTTGGACATGCAGTAAAATTCAAGTATTTTAGGACCATCTGTGTCTACCTCTAGAGAAGAAGGATGCTAGGCTATGAAATCGCTGTAGATGCCATGGCACTGTATCTTGAAGTAAACTGAGATGATGTTTAAACAAACATGAAGAAAAGGAAAGAGGACGCTGCCTTCTTGTAACTTGGATGGTTGTGGACACTTGACAGTGTGCTCTAAGATTGCAGCGATGTTTGCAGTATCCAGACTGCTCTGTTGTCCTTATAAATAAAGTTGTTTTTGAAAATAAACTCATTCGACTGAAAGCAGTTTCAGGTTAAAGATTAAAACTTACAGTAGAAGAAACCCAGATGATAAGCATTAGCAAGCATTTGGTGTCTGTGGGGAGGAAGAGCTTCATTTTCCTTTTCTTTTTTTAAATAGGAAAACGCCTCTGGCAGCATTTTCCCTAAACAACATTGGAAGCAGCTTTTATCTCAACATTTTTAAGCAGAATGAGATGCATACATAATCAGTATAATTAATATAACTAATTGTGTTTTTGGTTTGGTCTCCTGATAATTCAGTACATCAATGGTGGAAACCTGGAGCAGCTGTTGGGCAGCGACGTGTACCTGTCGTGGAGTGTGCGACTCAGCCTTGCTCTGGATATCGCCCGGGGACTGAAGTACCTGCACAGCAAGGGCATCTTCCACAGAGACCTGACCTCCAAGGTGATTACACACATGGTGCTCATGTACTGCTCACACACATCACTGAGAATCAACACTCACTGAACCCACTCGCTCAGAAGGTTGTGACGCACATAGGCGTATGAATGCTCCACAATAGCACGAGTGCTACAGGTGAGCGCGCACACACGCACAGGGAAGCGCAGGAGTGTAAATACTTCGTGATTAGTAAACAGAAGGAAGGTAAAAAAGATCTGAGTACAGATTTAAAGGCGCTGCAGGTGCGTTACAAATCGTAAAATTACATATGATGCTATCACAAAGGTCTAGTGTTGGACCTGGATCTGTGCCAAAAAGCAGCCAAAACATCTGTGGGAGTCTTAGCAGGCGAACTTTACACACTTAGAGCCCCTACTCACGTCTGTTTTTCTCACATTTTATTTTTATAGGTTTTTTTTGAGTATCCTACAGGAGCCTGTGTGTTTTATTGTATTTAAAATGCACATTAATAAACATTGTGTAAAAATGTACCAGATTTGGTGATTGCAGGCTTATCATCTGTGCTCCCAGCAGGTCGTTGACTTTTGTAAACTACTGCCAGTGACGTCATTATGCAACAGCTGATAATCCGCTGCATTCAACACTAGTGAGTGGGCATCACGTGTCCTGCGTCCAGAGTATTTCTAGGAGTGTAAAGGAAATAATTTGGGGGGGGACGCTGCGATCTGATGCTCTGAATGTCTGAATCTTCTTAAATTTAAGTTTTCTTCTTCTTGCAAAAAACTAACCAAAAACCTCTTTGCAGGCCTGCAGAAAGCCCCGCTCTCACATACTGTGGATGCAGCAATAAAGTGATTCATGTGACCTTTGCCCCTCTGTTCAGAACTGCCTGGTGCGCTGGGAAGGTGCCGTGTGCTCGGCTGTGGTGGGAGACTTTGGCCTGGCAGAGAAAATACCAGATTACAGGTCAGTCCGTCGACACCTATCAGTTGTGTGATTAGATAAGTCGGGCTCAATAAATTCCACTCCTGCACTCGTCTCCGCTCTGTTTATATTCCATGCCATATCTCTTTCTCCGTGCACTCGAAATATTTCTCTCAACTTCTGCTTTTCTCCTGGAGACGTTCGGATGAGACACAGTCACACACAGAGACTGTTGCTCACTCCCGATCAGTCAGGTTTTTCCAAAGTACACAGGCACACGCTGCCTCCGCTCTGTTTCATAGGTCCAGGGGAAGGCAGACGGGACGGCATTTTGGCTCGCAGTGATCTTTTCAGTGTTTTTTAGTGTGAGCTTTTATGACACACCACTAACTCCCAGCTCTGTTGCTGGTGTCGCGTTATGACTCTTCCCCTTCGTTTTTGCAGCTGCATTTCTAGTGACATTTATGTGGTTTCTACAATTCATCACTGGCCTGTACAGGCTATAAATGACCAGCAATCCTCAGATGGGTCTTTATTTTAATTTCTGCAGCTATTTTTCCACTGACATCATGTCTGTTAAGTGGCAGATGATCAGATTCTTGGCATAAAAGGGCCCCGCTCTAAAGATTGAGGGGAAAAGACGTTAAAATGTTTACAGAAGAAAAAGTGGTTCAACAAAGTGTTAGTAGAGGGGACAAAACACACAAATTCTTAGGTTCTCTTTTAAATTGTAGACTTGTTATGCAAACTGTTTTTGTTTTTGTTTTTTTTGTTTTTTTTAAATAAATCTGACAGTGATCACATGTAAGTATATTCTCTCTGAATCTGTAAAATGACCAGCATGAGGGTTGTTGCAAGATAGTTGGAGAATAGAGAAATTATTTAAGAAGCAGTGCAGCATCTTAATATTTTCTCTTGCAACGAAAGAAGTGGTGTGATGGAGACGGTCCTGATGTCTGTGCCTGAAGTAAGGAGGTCCTGAAAACTTTGAAATGAAATTGTCCCATGGTTCATTAATTAAAATGCAGTTTTTACATAAATGGAAATGAATTTCCACTAGTTGTTACTTGGCTCTAGCTTCACTCGGTTTTTATTTGAAGAAAAACGGGCAGTCATGTAAAAGCCATTTGTCTGGAAATGGTTGCTTTGGAGGAAACTGAGGGAAAAATCTGCCTTATTGTGGTGGAGAGGTTTGTATTCTTGGGAATGTCACTGTGTGGGCAAAAGTACTGGGCCACACATCTTTGACTTCAGGTGCTTTGAGTCCCGCTGCCACAGATGTATAGCATCAAGAACACAGACATGCAGTCTGCTTTTAGACACTTGTGAAAGGATGGGTCGTCCTGAAGAGCTCAATCAGTTGAGTGTGGTGCTGTAACAGGATGCCACCTTTGCAGCAAGCCAGTTTGTGAAATGTCCTTCCTTGTAGATATTCCACCATCAACTGTAAGTGGTGCTGTTAAAAAGTCGCTTCTAGGGCTCCAAACTTAGGGACTTGGACTTAGGGACTTGGACTTAGGGACTTGGACTTAGGGACTTGGACTTAGACTTAAAGTGTATTAAGAGTTCTGACAGCCCACGGGAAGAAGCTGTTCTTTAGTCTGTTGGTTTTGCACCTGATGGATCTGAGCCTTTTTCCAGAGGGCAGGATGTTGAAGAGGTGGTGGTTAGGATGGAGGTGGTCCTTTATAATTGCCCTGGCTCTGGAGAGACATCTTGAGCTGGCAATTAAGTCTAGGGAGGGGAGTGGACAGCCGATCACCTTCTCTGCAGTTCTGATGACCCTCTGTAGTCTCTTCTTGTCAGCTGTTGTGCAACCAGTGTACCACACAGGGATGGCGTGCACCAGCACACTCTCGATAGTGGCACGGTAGAAGGACACTAGGAGTTCAGTCTGCAGCCTGTACCATCTCAAAACCCTCAAGAAATTGAGGCGCTGCTGGGCTTTCATTACTAGGGCTGATGTGTTTGTGGACCAAGATAGGTCCTCAGATATTTGGGTGCCGAGGAACTTAAAGGAGGACACCCTCTCCACATAGTCACCTTTTATGGATAGGGGAGGGGGGTCAGTTCTTGTTTTGCGGAAGTCCATGACCACTTCCTTTGTTTTCTTGGCGTTTAGGGTGAGGTTATTGTAGTTACACCATTCTGACAGTCGCTGGACCTCATCCCTGTAGGCGGTGTCATCATCGTTGGTGATGAGCCCCATCAGAGTGGTGTCGTCTGCAAATTTGATGATGATGTTGCAGGGGTGCAGTCACTGGTGTAGATGGTGCATAAGAGTGGACTCAGCACACATCCCTGTGGTGAGCCAGTGCTGTGAGACAGGGTGGATGATCTCTGGTTGCCAACCTTGACTGATTGTGAACGGTCTGTGAGGAAGTTTTTGATCCATGCACATGTGGAGGGGGCGGGGGGAGTCAAAGTTTACCAGCTTCTCTATAAGAATATCTGGGATGATGGTATTGAAGGCCGAGCTGAAATCAAACTTGCCCTGGCATCAACATCAGCACAAAAACTGTGCTTCAGGAACTGTATTGCATGGGTTTCAAGGGCCAAGCAGCTCCTGTATGTTTAATGAGTAGGTTGACCAAACTAGGAATACATGGTTTTCGACCTGGAGCAGGGCCTTGGGGAGGTGTTTAAGAATGCCTTAACCCAGGCCTTGCTAGACTCCACCAGTTCCTATGTGTCCATCCTCCTTTGAGCCTCCCACCTGCAGGAGGCGCTGTAGGGGATCTGTTGCTTTGTGGATTGGAAGGGGGTTGCCTACACCTGCAACCCCCTTCCAGTCTGATATCTCGCAGCTTAAAGCAAACAAACAAAACATAATCCTGTGGTTGCATGTGGTGTTCTTTCATGTGTCTAAATGAAAGCCCTTTCAATTGACTATGTACACGTTAGCATATGCTACTTCCGGTGCGGAAGCGCCTGTGTGGAGCTTTGTTTCCGGTGTCCGATTCGCGCCTGGTTTACGGTCCAAAACAAGTCAAGCAAATGAATGAATCAAGCGGCGATTTACATTTCTATAGATGTCTTGGGCATTTACCCAATATATCTGTAAATGATGTTCATCGACTTGTCGATATTTTTTCCCCGCGCCTCAGAGCAAAAGAGAAAATGGATTCAAATGTTATATTTCTCAGCTGCCCCTCGTTTATTGCGGGTGTTAGGTTCTAAAAATAACCAGTGATAGTATATCTTTGTAGTAGCGATTGACCGCAAAGTAAAGCTACCGGAAATGTACAACCCCACATCCGGTCTCAAACCAGGAAGTTGGCATTTTCTTGTGCACAGGGTCAATGTAAGCAAGCCTTTGTCCATTATAGTGTTGGGCTTTCCTTTTAGAAATAATTGCATGAGGAGCTGCTGTTGTATTGGTGGCCTGAGGGTGCATGCAGCATGGCTTATGGGCAGGTGTTAAAATGCACGCTATGTTGTAATGAGTTCTCTCTTGCTGTGCATGAATTTTGGTGGCTGATGATGATTAACGCTGTTAGATAATTAAAGCAGTGACACCACGAGTGCAGCAGGTTGATGCGTGTTGTTGAAACAAATAGCTCAACTAAATTTATCTGCACAACTATCTGATAAAGAGTGAGTCTCTGCACAGAACTAACAGGTTAATGTAGTATCCACGAGTATAACACATACTTGCTACAAATGACAGCACTTTACTTTCTGCATCAGAGTTTAGAAAGAGGAAATGCAGTACTTGACATCCATCAGTGTTATGATTTTTTTTCACTTTTGGAAAATGCCAAAAAAAGTTTTAAGGAGACTAAATGTGTCAGACTGAAGAATTTGTGGTCTTTATGTACAGCATTTTTGCAGAAAGGTTTTGGCCATTGGTTGAACAATATGAGTCTGACTACTGTTTTAAAAGGGCTGACCTCAAAGCAGTGCCATAGCCAGTGTGTCTCTGCCCACACATGCAGACAAACTTGACAAACACTCTTGTCTCTTTAGTCCTCATCCTCCTCTGTCTCCAGCTATTAAGTTAAAAACACGACTCCTTCTGAGGTGTGTGTGTGTGTGTGTGTGTGTGTGTGTGTGTGTGTGTGTGTGTGTGTGTGTGTGTGTGTGTGTGTGTGTGTGTGTGTGTGTGTGTGTGTGTGTGTGTGTGTGTGTGTGTGTGTGTGTCTCTCTCACTGGTTCTGTTTGTGCCCAGCCACTTTCTGTGTTTACACAAGTGTGCGTCACTGTCAGGAGGGGTGACTTCGGTTGTCTCTCTTTCTGCAAAACCTTGCAAAATGTGTCAGATGAGCTGAAAAATAAGGCTGACATTTTTACAGATGCGAGTCTTCCATGTAACTGTCACTGTGGACTTTTGCATACTTCCACCTATCCAACATGACAGCTCTGTTTGTTCTAGACTTTGTTTCAATAGCAGCTGGTCAATTGTGGTTTGGTGTTTTTTTTTTCCAAGGCTGTTTGCTCTTGATTTTATTCAAACACTGTTGCATCCTGCAGCAGGCCGCTAGCAGAAAATGGATTGTGTGTGCTTTTTGTTTTTTGTTTTTTTTGTTTTTTTGAGTGTGTTTTTGACTGAAACTGCTGTGCTTGTGGCATGGAGGGGAAAAAAAGGAAAGGAAAGATGATGACAGGGGTTTAGCGCTCCAAATAAGGTCAAACTATTCCAGTCCTCCTCCTTTTGCTCTCCCGGCTTTGCTGGATCTCTGCTGTCCCTCATAACAAGTCACTCTCTCCCTTCTGCTGATATCATCTGAACTGTTTATGCTGATGACTTTTCTGTTGTGGTGTTTTCCCTGTGCTGCCTTCTGCGGTCGCTCAGTTTGTCTCATTTCTTCCGGTCCACTTCTCCAAATGGTGTTTACACTAGGAGCTGTGACCGTCTCGACTCATCCTTTCTCCCTTCTGTATGTGTGTGGGTTTTTTTTTTTTTTTTTTTTTTTTTTTTTTTTGGCTGTATCATAGCCCTCAGTAGCAGATGGAAATAGCACAGAGGAAGTATCTGCTCTGTATCTGTGTGTGTGTGTGCGCGCAGGCATGTGTGCAAGCACGTTGTCCTTGCACATTCTTGTGTTCCTTCCTTTTTATTTCGGTCAAAAATTGCACAACAATATCTCCAGATAACTGAAAAACACTGTGGTTTCTTAGATACTGAGGAAGTGCACACAAACACACGTACGCTTGCACAGAGTAACGTCTCACCCCGCACGACCTCTTGATTAGCTTCTGTGTCACTGAATTGGCCTGTGAAGCCTGCTCTTGTTGCACCTTTTATCAATCTGTCATCTTCTTCGGTCTCCTGCACGTCACAGGCTTCTATATAGAAAGTCATCATCGTGTATTGTTTTCCATGAGTCACTGCTGGGTTTTTGAAAATGAACATCTGTGTCCTAAAGGCCCTAAAGGTGGCACCATGACAGCTTAAATATGTGTAGTGGAACTAGATAAATACTCGAAAGCACTGACTACAAAAAACGGCTGCATAGTGTTCATGCCAAGCAGCCGATTGTTGCCTCTCCCCATTTTAAGCTGAAGAAAAGCCCTCCTAGGTCGATTTGATTTACAAAATGCTGCAAATTTAGACAAAGATCTTTTACTTCTGTTGAGAAAAACATTAAACTCTATTTAGTTATTTTTATGTGATGTCAAAGGGGAAAAAACAAGCCAAAGCATCACATCGGTTTGCTGTTCTGGTAATTGTTTTTTCTGAAGTGGTGAAATGGCCCAAAACGACTCACGATTACGAAACCTCAGGAGCTGCCTTTGAGTTTGTTTTATCTGACGAGTTAAAAATCACATTAAATTCAAATGTCGATTGTTTGCATTTTTATATTAAAGCGTTGGAGGATATTTGCATCATGAAGAAATCACTTTTAACAAAGTCGAGCATAGAGTCCACGCACATTATCCTAACATTACATTAAAGCAATTTTAACCTGATTCCATTAGGCTTGTGCATTTAGAGGTTTTGCTTCTCTTCTCTTTCCTGTTTTCCTGCAGTGAGGAAGAAGGCCAGGAGCCTCTGGCTGTGGTTGGCTCCCCCTATTGGATGGCTCCAGAGGTGCTCAGAGGAGAAGTGTATAATGAGAAGGTACTGACAGCTCACTTTCTTCACTTCACTTCAGCTGCATGTTGTTTCAGAAGTCCAAGGTCCGCAGTGGGCGTGATGAGAGCCGCTCAAATAAACAGAGGAAACGGGCAGTGATGTACAGCAATCAATATTTAATAAAGCGGTTATGTGGTTATGTAATTGGTGCACTCGTTGGCCTGGGTTATGACTGTTTTCTGTGTAGCGACTTATTAGAAGCTCCAGTTTGGTATAAACTATATGCAGAATATGGTGCGTATGTACAAAAATAATAACTTGGCTATAAACCACATACTGTTGAAAGCTGAGAGAAATTACGGCAGACTTGTTTTGTCAAGCAAGCTTAACAATGAAAAAGTGACAGACTTTTATCTTGCTGTTTATCCGATCTGAATTTAAAGTACACAGATAATATTAGAAGCCATTCGTAGTCCGCATGCGTGTCTTTCCACTTTATTTGGTCTTATCTTCAGCTGCTGTGTTATCTCTGGCTGATAGACTGTTCGTCCTCTCTCTGCAGGTGGACGTGTTTGCATACGGTATCATCTTGTGTGAGATCATTGCGAGGATACAGGCTGATCCCGACATCCTGCCACGCACTGAGGTACCGATGACAATGTTTTCATCGCCTATCCTGTTTCCTGACACGCTCGTCATCTCACTCGCGCCTCAGTCACAATCTGACCTCTTTATTAAGGAAGTGTGAGGGGGAAAGTTTCTAATAAAGCCATTATTGATTTAATGTTTGTCTCCGCTCAAGGACAGACCCTCAAGCCTGTCGCCATCTGAAGTGCTCCTCCAGAGCGCAATGGTTGTGCAAGCAGCACTGTTAAAATGGCTCCTAAGATTGAGCAACAGGCGAGAGAGATAATTAAAAAATATTTGAAATGATAGCTGCTGTAGATCATTTTAAAATCCTCTGAATGTCATTGTGGGCAAACAGAAAGCTCACTGACCTATTGCTTTAAAATCGAATGTTTAAAGGGCTCAAAAGAAGCGACGTGCAGCGCTGCGCTACCTGGTGTTTAAGTCACCCAACCTCTCATTTTATACCTATTTATTTGTTGTTCTTTATTTATTTTAACCGATTTTAAGTTGTGTTGTCAAACTGGAACATCAGTAAAACTACTCAGAACAGTCTGTAGATGGTAAAAACCAAAAAAATGGAGTATGTGAAAAACATTTAAAGATTTTTGCCTCTTTTCTTTTTTTCTTCTGTTTTTGCTTTGATTTTGTAGTTTTACAGCAGCCTTTATTAACAGCATGATAACATGACATTTATTTAGGACACAGCCTTAATATTAAATCGTAGTATTGTGTGATGCAGACAGGGGGGTCCCATTTGGTCCACTGGATGGTTTTGTGGAAGATCAAACTACTCCAGATTTTGGGAAATCTTTAAGGATTTCGTTTACTCAGACTACTCATCTTCTCCAAAAAGCTGTTGGCTCTGGCCAATATTCCAGTTCATTAAATGGGCTTTCTGGTGGAACCTGCTTGAGATCAGAGTGGGCTGCATGTGGCCTATGAGCTAAAATGAGTTTGACATGCAACAGACTGTATTAATCTACTTTAAGACCTTTTGAAGCTATTACAAGAGCACTGCTCCCCCTTGTGGCCATTTAGCAGTACAGCAATTGAAGATTCTGGTTGCAGTTGCTTGTCTCTGTGAAAGAAAGAAGATGGAGTAAGGAGACTCTGTTTAAACAAAGTGCTCACATGTACTGAAACAGAACTTATTCAGTTTTGTGTTCTTTCAGGATTTTGGTCTGGATGTGGAGGCCTTTCGACATATGGTGGCAGACTGCCCATCTCACTTCTTGAATTTGGCTATCGCCTGCTGTAATGTAAGAAATGCATTTTGTCTCATGTCATATGTGCTGTTAGCTCACTGCTGCTCGCTTTGCACTTGAGGTTACATCATGCACAAGTCAAGAAGATGACAGTGCACTGACCAAAGGTTTGAGCTTCAGTACGAGAGATCAAATTGTTTGGATGTTTGAAGGAAAAGTGTCCATTGGCATTTTGTTACACTTGCCAAGAGCTTGTACACTTGATCCTGTCATCTTTAGATCGAACAGTAGTTACTGACTCTTGTAACTTGAGCTTAAATGCCAAAAATCCAGAGGACGTGTTTCAGATGCTTCTACATTTTAGTTTCTTTATATTTATAACTGCTGCCTGTTTTATGACCTGTTTTAACTTTCCATCCTTTTCCTCTAATTTGACAGATGAACGCAAAGCTCCGTCCATCTTTCTCCCAAATCGTAGCAGAGCTGGAGAAGAAACAAGCTGAGAGAAAACAGAAGGCCGAACCAGCTGTCAAAGGTGAGCCATTCTGTAGATGCGTCACTGAAGAGAACTCGGTCTCACTTCTGTAAACTAACACGATTGTTCTTCTTTTAGAAGCAACTTCTCCGCCTGTCAGCCCTGTGCGAAGGCGATCCCTCGGCCTGCTGTTAGACCAGCGTCTCTCCCGCAGCAAATCCGACATGCTCCATCCTTCAGAGACGCCGCCTACTGCTACCTTGGCTCCTCCTGCTCGGTTTAACCCCTTCTCCCAGAGGGAGGATCTCAAAGGCGGGAAGATCAAGCTGTTTGACACGCCCAGCAAGTCGGTCATCTCCCTGACCTTCACGCTGCCTCCTCCACCAGACTGCGATGACACCACTGCATCTGATGCGGATGCTGTTGACATGCCCAGGAGGCACAGGCGCTGCCACTCGCTGCCTTGCACGCCTCCTCCGCACCTCACGTCAGCACCGAACACCGTTCTCTCTGAGGAGTCTCCATCTGAGACGGAAGTGAACGAGGCAACTGAAGAGGACGGTCTTCTAGAAGAGAAGGATGCTTACAGGGCGAGTGATTCAGGTCTCCCTCTGTCTCTCGAGGCGCTGTCGGTAAACATGTTCGACCATGAGAAGGAGGCGGAGCAGCAGCAGGAGGAGGAGGAAGGGAGGGAGGAGGAGCCAATGGACTGCACTAGTTCCCCAGACATGCAAGACAGCACTTCATCTCCTTACTCCAAACTTTCCTCTCCTCCTTCCCATTTCTCATCTCCGTTACAACCATCCAGTCCTGCTTTGTCAAACGGCTGGGGGTCGGCCATCTCTAACGGGCCTCCGTGCCTGCCGCCGCTCTCCAGTTTGGTCAACAACAATGTGGTTGTGAGTCGACCACTGGGCTGGAGCACTGCCACCAACAGCACTCCCACAACCAACAACAACGGCTACCACTCCCCAACAGGAGACCCCGCGGGCTCTTCTCCCTTTGGCTCTGGCAGCGGACACTCTCTGGACCAGGAGGAGGTCATCTCCTCATGTCCTGGCTGCTGCCTGGCTGGCCTCCGGTTCCCCTCAGTGTGTCTGAGAGCTCCACCACGGCGTAACCCTTACAAGAACTTGAACGGAGACCACGCGGCCTCTCACGGGCTGCTTTGTTCAGGACCCAAGGGCCTGCCGCCCTCCCCCACACCCACAACTACGACCACCAGCCTGGAGCCAGGACTCGCCTTGCCTGGGGTGCAAACATAAACCCTGATTCTTCAACACCAAATGCACACAGAGCAGACGTGCAAACTGCACCAAAAGGTCACATTCTGGGGAATTAAGCAGGTCCTCTTTAAAATTTGCACAGATTTTAACGCAGCAATACTCTGCTTATTTTCCAGACACACTTTTTGGTGCACAGGTGACTCTTAAGTGTTTGGGTCGCTTTACAGAGAGACTCCAAAACCGGCTGATTTTCTCCAACAAAGCCGTGGGACGTAAAACTTTTCAGGCGACGCCCTCTGCTGGACTGAGGGCGGCACAGCCTGTGACGTCAGCCGTGCCTGTATAGATCTGATCGGCAGCGTCCAGAACTGATCAGCATGTAAACACTCCAGTCTGGGATCCACATCAGTTGGATGTTGAATATTTGTATAGATTGATATGTCAGAGGATCCTGGAATGAGGAATGTTCAGCTTAGTATTATTGTTGTTGCAATGATGTTTGGTGCTGAATGAACAGACAGTTTTGCTTTGTCTTTAATTATCAGGTGTATGATGCTCTGCTGAGGTGTGTTTGTGAATTGAATGCAGGTGTGTGTCTGATGGATTCAGTGTGTGTGTGTGTGTGTGTGTGTGTGTGTGTGATGTACACCATTCTTAAGACTATTTTTGTTGCTGTATGATCTCTGTTGGTCCTTCTGATTGCCTGGTTAAGCACTTCAGCTGTATTATTGTTAATAAGGAAACTGTTTATCATTATATTTGGGAATGAAGGTCTTTGACCTGCTTAAGAGATGTACAGATTCTTATTATTTAAACATGGCATTGAATAAAAAGACAGAATGCACTCATGTCTTTGATCTGCTGTGTCTACTTTGTTTTGGCTGCTTTAGATTCCTGGGGTGTTTCTTATAGTCTTTCATCTCTATTTCAGGATATATTGTCAGCAGTTATGACCAAAATCTACAACCCCCATCTGCTTCAATTGTATTTATTTACATTGGAGCAATCCTAAACAGTCGTGAAACCCATCATCTGATGAGCAAAGACAAATCTGTATTTTCAAAAATTCAGTCCTCCTTTTATTCCCCACATTATGGAAGCTTGTTTTGGGGGGGGGGGGGGGGGGTTCAATATTTTGGGGGGCTTCTTTCTTCTTCTTTTTTTCTTTTTTTTTTTTCCCCTCAAAGTGGACTACAAACTGAAACCAGAAAGCTTCTGGTCTCGAAGCTTTATTGCAAAGACATTCTGCAAATTCATAAGCAGATATTTTTATAGTGATTAACCCTGTGGAGCCTCCGTCCTCATAGATTAGTACTACTGGAAGTATCTTCCTGTTAAAGGGAAGTTCTTCCTTCCCACGGTCACCAAGTGCTTGCTTGTAGGGGTGTTGTCTAATTGTTGGGTTTTTCTCTCCAACATTGTAGGGTGTTTATAAAGTGCACTGCAGCACCTGTTGTTTTTAATTAAGTAATAAACTGAATGAAAATGTGCAGTCTGGTTGACGTTGATCACAAAGAGGAAATCCTACATTTGAATAAACATTTAGGTTATCCTTGTTGTTTCAGTATAAACGCTGCAAACTGGAAAGTTTTGCCGCGTGTTGTGGCAGTTTGGCAAAGCACCTTTAATAACGGTAGAGAGGAAATTATTTTTTTAAAGTATACTCCTTTTTGTGACTTAAAGGTGTTTGTGGTTTGGTAGCCAAGTATAAAATTGGCAACTGAAATGGGGTTAATGAGTACAGGAGCACCAAACGATCAGTAAAATGAACACTTCTTTCTTCACGTAATTTCCTCTGGGATTAATAAAGTATTCTGAATCTCATTACCATCCCAGTCTTGATTTTTATGGCCCTCCTCTTTAAGGAGATTAAAGCCTTTCCTCTCCCTTACAAAATCACCAGCCTTCAATTAGATCCTTCTCTCTCTCCACCCCTTCCACCGTCCTGCTGTCCTCAGGCCCTCATTCTTGCCTTCAACTTACTCAGTCTCAGTGCTTCTTTACAGGTGCATTTGTCTTGCTTTAAAGGGAGTCGGTCACCTCCAGGACTTTACACGCTCTATAAGCCCTTTCCTGATCCAGAGGGCAACAGGTTGTCATGGAAACGCATAGTATAACCTGGTTGATGGTGCTGCTGGGGTTGTACACCCTGTTCATCACAGGTAGGAACTGAAGACAGCGTTGCTGTTAAAGCCCCCTGTTCAAACTGTGCTAAAAACCAGTTTGCATCAGGTCGTCTTCTCCCTCTGTGTGCGCTCATGCTTTAAAGTGTTAACAAAATTGGCACAATCGGACTCTGCTGACCAATGAGAACCTCTGTGTGTGTTATGTGTGTCTATTTTTGGTGTACGGGTTTCGTGCGAACTTCCCAGGGTCGAGCGAGTTAGTCTGTTACACTGCAGTGGAATCACTGGACTTAGGTTGCCTCCTGCAGTGGGATTGTCCCCATGCCAGTCCTAATACCACCTACACTGTGCAGACAAAGACGCAGGGGTAAGTCTGTCTGAGTGAGTGTGTGTGTGTGTGTGTGTGTGTGTGTGTGTGTGTCAGTCAGAGAGAGAGACATATTCCTGTAACCTCACACACTCTGAATTTACTCCCACCAGTGCACAGACACTTTGCAGTTCATTGTGTCACGTTTAATTTTTTTTTTTTTTTTGAGCTCACTTTTATCTCAGCACACTTTATAGCCTTATTTCTGCTGGTGTCTACAGCATTGGGTACATTAAATTAGATGATCATGATTTTACTGTCTTCAGACACTTTTGGATTTGGCATTGGATCAGCTGTTAATATATAACTGCAGTTACATTGTGCATGCTGATTACAATAAGAATACTGAATTACAGTGGGGCAAAAAAGTATTTAGTCAGCCACCGATTGTGCAAGTTCCCCCACTTAAAATGATGACAGAGGTCAGTAATTTGCACCAGAGGTACACTTCAACTGTGAGAGACAGAATGTGAAAAAAAAATCCATGAATTCACATGGTAGGATTTGTAAAGAATTTATTCGTAAATCAGGGTGGAAAATAAGTATTTGGTCACCTCAAACAAGGAAAATCCCTGGCTCTCACAGACCTGTAACGTCTTCTGTAAGAAGCTTTTCTGTCCCCCACTCGTTACCTGTATGAATGGCACCTGTTTGACCTCATCATCGGTATAAAAGACACCTGTCCACAGCCTAAACCAGTCAGACTCCAAACGCCGCCATGGCCAAGACCAAAGAGCTTTCGAAGGACACCAGGAAAAGAATTGTAGACCTGCACCAGACTGGGAAGAGTGAATCTACAATAGGCAAGCAGCTTGGTGTGAAAAGATCAACTGTGGGAGCAATCATCAGAAAATGGAAGACATACAAGACCACTGATAATCTCCCTCGAACTGGGGCTCCACGCAAGATCTCATCCCGTGGGGTCAAAATGATCATGAGAACGGTGAGCAAAGATCCCAGAACCACACGGGGGGACCTGGTGAATGACCTGCAGAGAGCTGGGACCAAAGTAACAAAGGTCACCATCAGTAACACACTACAACGGCAGGGAATCAAATCCCGCAGTGCCAGACGTGTTCCGCTGCTGAAGCCAGTGCATGTCCAGGCCCGTCTGAAGTTTGCCAGAGAGCACATGGATGATACAGCAGAGGATTGGGAGAATGTCATGTGGTCAGATGAAACCAAAGTAGAACTTTTTGGTATAAACTCAACTCGTCGTGTTTGGAGGAAGAAGAATACTGAGTTGCATCCCAAGAACACCATACCTACTGTGAAGCATGGGGGTGGAAACATCATGCTATGGGGCTGTTTTTCTGCCAAGGGGACAGGACGACTGATCCGTGTTAAGGACAGAATGAATGGGGCCAAGTATCGTGAGATTTTGAGCCAAAACCTCCTTCCATCAGTGAGAACTTTGAAGATGAAACGAGGCTGGGTCTTCCAGCATGACAATGATCCAAAACACACCGCACGGGCAACAAAGGACTGGCTCCGTAAGAAGCATTTGAAAGTCCTGGAGTGGCCTAGCCAGTCTCCAGACCTCAACCCCATAGAAAATCTGTGGCGGGAGTTGAAAGTCCGTGTTGCTCGGCGACAGCCCCAAAACATCACTGCTCTTGAGAAGATCTGCATGGAGGAATGGGCCAAAATACCAGCTACTGTGTGTGCAAACCTGGTAAAGACCTATAGTAAACCTTTGACCTCTGTTATTGCCAACAAAGGTTATGTTACAAAGTATTGAGTTGTATTTTTGTTATTGACCAAATACTTATTTTCCACCCTGATTTACGAATAAATTCTTTACAAATCCTACCATGTGAATTCATGGATTTTGTTTTCACATTCTGTCTCTCACAGTTGAAGTGTATCTCTGGTGCAAATTACTGACCTCTGTCATCGTTTTAAGTGGGGGAACTTGCACAATCGGTGGCTGACTAAATACTTTTTTGCCCCACTGTATGTGTATAACAAGAAACACAAATAATTTAGATTCTCGTGAAAAGGCAAACAAGAGTATATATAATACAGAGGAGTTCATCAGTACCAAAAATGAGGCCTTTAAAATGATCACACAGTTACAAGAAAACGGAACATCATGAGCGTCACACATGTAAAATTCAGAATGCAGAACTGTTGGGAGGTATTATTGTCAACTGGTGTCTCTAATAAACTCCCAAGTAAATCTCCACTGGACGTAATGAAAATAACTAAGAAGATTGAAATGCAACAAATGCCCAATGTATCTATTAACCGGTCTCATACTAACATCTAAGGTACTGTGAAACTTCTTGAGCCAGCCCTCATTTCTTCAGATTTTGCTAGGAGAATGGGAAATGATAAATTATTGAAACATGAGCAAACATGCATGAAAATGGAGAATATGAGGCAAAAATAGAGATTGTACAATTCTAAGAGTCAGTATTTGGTATGACCACCTGGGATCACTGTGGTGCTGAAAAATGAAGCTGCTGCCAGTGTGAAGTGATATTACATTGTGGATAAAAATTGTACTTTTCTGTGTTCATAATTTCATCAATGTTGACAAAATTTCCAACAGCACTGACTAAAATAGAGATACAGAAACCATGAACGAGCCTCCACTGTGTTTTATACTATGTGTTTTGTGACAGGCTGCTAGTAGCCCCTAAAGATAAATGTTTAAATTGGCTGTTTTCTAAGTCGTCTGTTAAGTGTAGACACAAAACTTGGTTGTAGACAAAACCCCCGAGTACAAGGACTGGACTGAAAATGGATGAAAAAGCATCCAAGATCCAAAGAAAAAACTTAAGAGACCTACAGGAAGCCTGCAGAACTATTGTTCAAGAGCACTTTAAAAATGACAGGATAGTCTGAGCCAAAGAAAAAAGGGTTGGCTTAAGACTTTTGCAGAGTCTGCTTTGCATGACATTACATATTTAAATGGTATGCATATATGGTTGAATTATACCATATGTAACTTTAAAGTTAATTCTAAATGCAATACTTACTTGTTCTTTAATTTTGGTGTTACTATTGCAGGGACCCGTGGCAGGATGTGCCATGGTGCATCTGGATCTCATCCCGAAACTGTGATATCTCTCAGGTCTTCTCAAACTTTGAGCTCTACAACATGATTCGCCTTGGTGTTCACCTCAGTCCCAGCTCCACTGTGTGGCTCAAACCATGCAAGTTTGACTACAGTGACTTCAGTAAGTAACAGTCCTTAATAGGGATGGGTATCGTTTAGGTTTTATCCGATACCGGTGCCAAACCGGTACTTTTGAAATGGTGCCGGTGCTTAAACGGTGCTCAAACCGGTGCTTAAAGAATGGAGAACACAAAATTGGTCCAAATACCTCTCATGTTTAGCTGTTATTTTGTAAAAAGGTAACAATGTTAGCCTTTTCTGCAGCTATGGGGCACATATGGTATCACTCTTGGCTGGAAGCAGTGCTTAAACAATGGAAAAAACAAAAACTTTGTCTAAAAACCTCTCATGTTTAGCTGTTTTCCACTTTTTCTTTGGTCATTTTAGCCTTTTTAGCCAGGGTGAAGGCAGTATCTGCCATCAAACAAGAAGACAGCCGCATGTAACTATGATGATGTTTGCTAGTTCACCTTACATGCATTAATGTAATAACGTGGTTAGCCTACTCAACGTAAATTACACACGAACAACATTAAGCTACTCACGCAGAGAAGAACGGCTGCTGCTGCCATCATCATCCTCATCATTTCTGCTACACTGGCAGGGCTAGGGGCCAGGACTCTCCTCTTCGGGTTTTTGGGGGATGTTGTTAACTCAGGGTCCGATAACAGGCACCACACCCGCAGTAGATGTGCTCGGTGTGAGGTCTCGCAGCAAGCTATCAAATAGGGCGCATTTCTCAGCTTTTAAAAGAAAACGCTATGCGTCGCCAGGTGTTTCATCGGATTTGAGGTGTTACCTCCTTTGACAGTATCACAGTATCACCTTAAAGCACTTGTTGCAGGCTGCTGAGTTTGCATCTTTTGCTGTGAAGTACAGCCAGACTTTGACCTCTTCGCCTTGGGCATTTTTAATCTGTAGCGCTGCTCTAAAAGAACGTACGTACCTGGGCCCGCCTACTATCCTCGGAAACGTAAAATGATTGACTAGAATCTAAAGTGTATCACAGCTCAGTAAAAAAAAGCACCGAAATAAAGCACCGAAATGTGCGCTGCTTTTCGGTCTGGTTACTACCGTTTATGTCAGATGGCACCGGATACTGGTACCCATCCCTAGTCCTTAATGTTTCTGTAATGAAGCGGAGTTAAAATATGCCACAGACTGAGGAGACTCTGCAGGTTTACTTTTCAAATATCATGGGTGGTTTGAATTTGAAGCCTCTGTCTCTCCTTTGCAGACTTCAGTCCTCCTTCTGTTTCCGTCTCTTTGAAAGACGACCAGATGGTGGTGCAGGTGCACTTCCCCTGTGCTGCCAACAGGAGGTGCTCTCTGGAGAGGTGCTGTCCCATCTCTAAGTTGATTGATCCCTGGACCACAGTGACTGTGTATACTGAGCCCAGTGGTGCAGAATACCAGGTGTGGCTATGCTTTGTCTCCAGTTCTACTGATATTTAAGAACAAGGAAGTATTGTGTTCAAAATGAACTTTAAAGCTAAATACACTTTTAATATGTAGTGTTAGTTTTAGGTTTTTCTTTGGCTGCTTTGTCACTGATTTTCAGCTCAGTCCTTGTACCTGACCATTTTCAAGGGGATGTTTGTTTGTTAAGCTACTTAAGATTGACCTGAATCATTCAAGCAGCAGTACCAGTAGTGGTAGTAGTACCAGCTACACATTATACATGCTTGTTTCTTGCAGAGCCGCACAGTCTGGACTCAGGAGGTTGTGTCATATGTGGAGTTCTCCGGTTTGCCTCTGGGTCAGAAATATTGCGCTGAGGCCAACTTCTCCTTCCCAACCTTTGCCATGGCGGCTTCACCGAAATCAGCCCCTCAGTGCGTTGAAACAGTCGCCAGTTCAGGTGAGGAGATGAGATACAGTTTACTTTAAAAACTAGAGGTTGCCAAATTAGCAGCAACCCGAACCATCTTCACGTTTGATAGCTTAAGAAATCACTGCTGCTTCTATAGTTTTGACACTGAGAACAGAAAACAGACCTGTCCATGGATCATTCACAACAGATCCTACTTTCATTAGTTATGAGGTCCAAAATACTGCTTAGGTGCTATTAGGATACTAAGAACCTCCCATGAAACTGCAAGAAAGCCTCATAAAGACAGCTGTGCTTGGATCCTTAAATGATGTGAACCACACTTCATAAGTCCAAGAGGTTAGCTAGATCTCCTGCAGAAGCTTGGCTTGCCTCTTCCTGCAGCTTTTCTGGTGATGCAACTTGTAAATCTTGGGTCTGAAATGATTTAGTGTAGCTCTATGCTTTTTTGAGCAGAGACATGTTCAACCTGCATGCATTTCTTCCCTACAGGGCTGCTGCCGGCGCTGTGTATGGGAATCGGCCTGACTTCCCTCCTTCTTTTCCCAATTCTCATCATGTATCTACGAAAATCAAGACAAGCTACACCAGCCACTGAGAATCAGCCCAAGGCTCCGGTATGATTTATTGTGTTTCACTTTATTTCACCCTCTGTTTTTCTAAAATACTTAAACACGTGCAGTTTTCCAGAATAAAACATTTCTTCTTTCATTCCTTAAGTCGTCTGTTCAAGATCCGATCCCTTTGGTTCCTCTGTCCCCGGGTACAGTCGACCCTTGTGAGATCCACTTGGAGTTTATTCCTGACCATGTTTCCACCGAGCCCTTCTCTGGTATTGTGTCCAATCAGAATCTAAATCACAAACAGGGAAGCATGCACTCCAGCAATCGTCTCAATTATGACACCAAATTGGATGAAGTGTACTGGGACAGCGGAGGGATGGAGCTAGATCGCGGCCTGGACTCTGGCATCAGCATCCCACCTGTTTCTCGCTCTTCTGAAGAGACATGTGGGCCCCATGGAGACTGATACTGAAAAGTTGAGAGCTTTCTCTTCGTGAATGTTGCTCTGCAAGGCTGGAGTTTGCCTCTTTCTCCCTCAGGGATGAAATAGGAGACTAAACTGCTCAAAGTATGGACTGGTCCATTTAAAATATTTGGATGTGTTTCATCTATTATGGTCAAACCCATTATGATTATCTGGAAGTTGACAACAAGTTGTCTTCATAGATTTTGGAAGCTAAACCTTTAAGCAAACATTGACAAGAAGGCCCTAAACATAGGATAAATTGAAGCCTTAAAAACTACAGTTTCAGAAAACCTTTTCTGCTGATGAAAACCAAGTGAGAGGACTGAAACCTACAGACTGACTGTTAAATAGATACCCAGGTTCAAAAATGAACTGTAACAGGAAATTGTCTTTTCCCCAGTTTGTAAGTACACATACACAAAATCTTTAGCTGAAGTCAAGAGCACCTGGTTAGATTTTTTGTCTACAAAAAATAAATAAATCTGCAGAACTGAGTTAACTACAATCACACTAAAAAGAACATTTTCACAAGACTGGATAGAGTCTTAAAAAATAAGTACACCCCATGATTTGGGTATCCAGACGAGTACCCAAATCATGGGGTACTCCTCATGATTTGGGAGTACCCCAAATCATGGCCCCAAATCAGGCCCTGTGCCTGCAAAACAAGTCTAAATCATCACCCGTGCACCACCGTGTGTCACAGTGGCTATGACGTGTTTGGTTTTCTCCAAATGTGGTGCTGTACTTCATGGCCACACATCTCCACTTAGGTCTCATCTGTCCAAAGAACATTGTTCCAGAACTTGTGGTTTGTTCAGAAGCAACTTTGTAACCTCAGCCGAGCTGCCTTTTTTGTTTTTAGAGAGAAAAGAGACTTTCTTCTGACAACCTCTCCAAACACATCAAACAATGCTCAGTTTTTTTCTAATTGTACTGATATGAACCATTTAAGTGGCTAACTGAGCCCTGTAGTGTCTGAGAAACAGCAAAAAACCCGTAAGCTATGTCTACCTTGAGGTGAATTTGCTGGGATGGAAACTCCTGGGAAGATTTAACAATGCGTTAAAACACAAATCAGATAACTGCCAAAACGTCTGCTTGCATAGAGGCTGTCAGACTTGCTGATGAACAGGTAATCAAGTGCATTTGATTATCACCACCCTCTTAATTTCTGTCGAAGCAGTAAAAGATGTTGTTTTTCATAGGATTACACCGAACCTGCGATTGCTTACTTTTTCACATGACTGCAGACGGCTCAGCACTGCAACTACAAAGACAACAGTTTGAACCATTAAGATCTGTTAGCTTAATATTTTAACCATTATTCAACTACTTCTAGTACAAAACAGCAGTGATACGTTGTGTTCACCAGTGACCACTTTCCCCCAGTTATCCATTATCAGCAAATAATTTCAGTTGTGCTATTAGCTATTTCGATTGTTATCCGTGCTGTTAGCTTGCAGCTGAAATGCTAGCCATTGCAGTATTGTGTTTCAATTGTCTATCCATGATAATCAGTGGTATCATTAGCTTCTCAGATATGTCTAACTGTTACCCATGTTGCTTTTTAATGATCAATTTCTATCATTTGTTCACATTTTGGATGTGTATAGTTAAAGGTTATTACATGGGCTGACCTCCTGGGAAGATTGTAGCAACACATTAACGCACAGTTGTGCTATTAGCTATTTCAGCTGTTATCCTTTTTATCTTACAATTCACATGCAAGCCACTGTACTACTGTATTTTAAATGTTTATCCATTACATTCGATGCAATATTGTTTGAAATATGATAGCCAGACTACTTTTAATTACCCTTTTCTATCATTTTGACCAATATATTTTTAAAAATAATTTATGCATATTGCCATTACTTAGTTTTTTTAAATTCTGCTTCTTATTTTTTTTGAGGGGGGCGCTGTCATGCTTGTTCAAGTCCACCCAGTTCTGTAAACACCCAGCTGTTGTAGAAACAGGCTACGTCCTAATTGGGAGTTACTGTGAGGCTTTTAATGGGTCCTCAGCACCCAATACTTGTCTTCTATTTTGGTTCTAATTAACAGACTGGCTGCTGTGTTGGTTGGTCAGGGGGCACCAGGGTTGTCCAATGAGTTTTCATGAGTTCACCCCCGCCAAGGAGCGTCTTTGACGTGGATAATGGCTCCCTTAGGTTTGTTTGGGTGCCGTCTGTGCTTAACCTCTGAACTTTCCTTCTCAGATTAGGCATCACATTGCAGAGAGAGCGATAAACAGAGGCCACCAGTTTACTGCTCACACTATGATTGTGTTTTGTTGTCAGCTATGAAGTAATAGAAATGTGGCTCCTAATCTGAAACCTACAAGCAGATTCCTGTCAGATATGAGTCAGTGTTTCAGGAAGAGGGTCAGAGAACTAGATGGTGAGTGAAAATTATCAGTCAAGCAAAAATAGTTTATCTGGGAGGTCCAAAAGAAGCCGTTTTGTGTGCGTGTGTAAACGTCAACTTACTCGGAGAGTGGTTCTTGTCCCCCCTGCTTTTTGTGCCGAATTCCACTCCAAACCATAACTTCATAAACAAGAGCAAGGAAAACTTTAGACCCCCCACATACTGCCGGCAGCTCTGCCGATAACATAGTGTGTTATTTTTCTGTCATTCATTGCTGTAAAATGTTTCTGACTCACAGTTGCCCCATCAGAGCTTTGCTGCCTCTAACCCGTGACTCGCACCTCATCCTGCATGAAGACAAGAAACATCTTGACATCTCACTTTTTTGCCTTCTGTTTTGCTGGTTTTGCATTCTTTCCGCAACATTGGGAAGTCCTGCGGGTTTGGCCATCCAATATTGTTTGTTTCCCCATCTGACTTTTCCAGAGTCCACAGAGACCTGGGGGGTTACCAAAGCTCCACATACAAGCCTTTGGTTTGGCTTTGTTAATAACTACAGCGCATTATCTGCCATTTGTATTATTCAAGAAGTTTTCTTGAACAGGGTATTTTTTTATCAGCCTCCAGTCTGTGACAGCTCTCTGCTTCCTGATAATGACATAGAGTTTACCTATAACACTTGTTTACAAACTGATAAATTATCCTTGTAGCAAAAACATTCGTAATCTTAAAGGTAATCACATTTTCCTCTTAAGGCTTAGTTACTTGTGTTGAAAGTGATGGCTTTTTAATCTCATGCCTAATACCTAATCTACATGTAGTTTAACACAACTTTACACAATAATGTTTAGAGCACCTCTTGACCATTTCGCAGCAGTGAGGTTTTTATGTTTTTCTGGTTTGGATGTGTGCTGGCCCTTGAGAGACTCCTAATTTAAAAAGTCATTGCTTCATTGTAAAAAGCAACAAGCAATATGAAGAAAAAAATAATATATTTGTGATTTCTAATCCTTGAATGCAGCTCAGCTACAAAAGAGTTTGATAAAAATAGAACAGGTACTAAAACACTGCTTACAGTGTAGCGAATCTTTTCATGAGCGAAATGAAGAGTAACTCCTACCTGGTATTGTGTGAAAAACAAATTGCCTCCTAAACCTAATAACTGGTTTTGCTGTCCTTCCCACTAAGAACTGCAATCAGGCATTTGTGATTACTGGCAGTGAGTCTCTCACATCACTATGGAGATACTTTAGCCACTCCTCTTTGCACAACAGTAGTCACTTTCCCAGCATGAGCGACCTTTTGAAGGTCCTTTTAAAGGTCATGCCAAAATATTTTAATTGGATTTACATCTGGACTTTGACTAGGCCACTCCAAAACCTTCATTTTGTTTGTTTAGCCATCTTAAATTGGAGTCCCTGTTGTGTTTCTGACCATTGTCCTCCTCTGTAACCCGAGTGCTCTTGAGCTACAGGGCATGAAGTGATGGTCCAATACTCTCCTTCAAGATTGTTTGGTAGAGAGCAGAATTCATAGTTCCAACAATTACAGCAAAGCAGCCCCAGACCATCACACTACCATCACCATGTTTGACTGCTGGTATGAAATGCTGTATTAGTTTAGGTCTGCTCAAACAGGACTCCAACCCTTCAAAAAGTTAGGTCAGTATTATTTTTTCCCTTGAACTCTCCCATGGATGTCATTTTTGCCCAGTCTCTCTCATATTGTTGAATCATAAACTCAGAAATCAGTAAAAGGGGCAAATACGTTTTCTTTAATATAATAAAGATGCTGTTGGTTGATTAACCATTGTGAAGTAACCCCTGTGGGTTAAAAGTTCAGCTAATACTGAACTAGATGAGGTTTGTTTTCAGTGAAGATTTGAATCATACTGGAGGGACAGAGGACCTGACCTTAGTTGAGGCGAGGTAGGTCCAGAATTTCCAGGAAGGCCTCTTTATTTATTCTCTGTCATCTGATCAGGATATTTGGTTTTGATAGATTTGTTTTATGCCAAAGGGCATCTTCTTGAGCCAATGTGTAAATCTTCCAGGTCAAAAGAACGATTCTGTTTGTGGTCACCGTTCCTGGGTACAGAGCAATCGCATGGCGAATGAAAACAGGTTTGTGGTTGAACCTGATGTATTTGGACTGTTTTTGAGAGCCATTCAACAGCTGCAGTCCAAAGGTTGCATAATGTCAGGAAAAACCAAAACAAACCAAAAAAACCCAGATGTGCTTAAACTCAGAAAACATTGGTTCAGTTTAGTTTAAGTATTAAAGTGTACACATCACCTTGCTGATAAATGACACTAATATTCACCTTTAATTCTCATATTAACATTTAAGAGACCGAATTAATAGTTACAGATTTTAATAAAAGTTTGAGACTGTTCATTTCCTGGTAAATGAGTAAACTTACAAATCGAGCAGGTGATCAAATAATTATTTCATTTAGAGTAAGGCTGAACTTGATAACTAACAGAACAAACACTCTGGGTCATTTAACATATTTTAACTTGTTGTTACACACTTGTAAACCAAATAACCAACTTATCAGAAATGGATACTAATAAATGTATATCTTCTACTTCAATCACACACACTGGCTTATGTTTCATGTCTCTGTGCCTGGCAGGAAATACTTAGTCACTCGTTGAGTGACTCATCGGCCCTCTTGGGGTTCGACTTGTTTCCACCCCCAGCGTCGACAGTATGGCCGTCTGCAGATGGGCAGCAATGCTCAATTAAGAAACATGCTGCATGTCAAAAACACTGCATGTCAGCACCCTTTTTGGACTCAAACGCTATAAAAAAATACACAGAACATCCAAATAGTCGTTTAGTTGTAACAACAGTCTTTTATTTGGCCATACATTAGATTTCAATCATTCGTTCAGGATTTAATATACACGATATATACATAAGCAAATAAAAGACGTCAGCGTCCTCGTCTTGCAGTAAAGGTTGGCAGTGCAATCTTGGCCTTTTTAACAGTGTCACTGGGTTCCTTTCATCTTCTCCCACTCACACGTGCACCCACGCAGACGGCGTCGGTCGGTTCGGAGCCGTTTGATCCTGCTGCTCAAGTTCGGTCCAGTTCAGCCTCTCTCCTCTGTTCATCTGCGCCAATACTGAAAAGGGAAAGAACAAAGTGAGCTTAAAGTCAGCAGTTTGAACGCTGAACAACAGAAAAGGTGGGTCTCATCTTGGTGGAGGTATGGGAAGAAAGGTAAACTTATGCTATCAGCTATTTAGCTTCTGCATTTTGAATTATTTACACCTACCTGTGCAAATTTGTGTATCTGCTCGACGACAGCAGCGAACAAAGCTCCGACGCTCTCATCAATCAGACTCTGCATGTAGTGAACCGCCTCCTCGTCCGACAGGTCCAGTCTGAACTTATCCTGCACCTGGAGCCACATAAATATCCATGCATTAACCCTTTATTCATCATTGTATTATTTTAGGGTCTTTACATTACAATGTAAAGCACCTCGAGGGAACTGTTGTGGTGATTTGGTGTTATAGAAATAAAACTGAACTGAATTACCACAGGACCATTTTACAAGTGCGCTTTAAAAGACCTTAACTCCGTTTGTAGTAGAGACAAAATTCAAATGCAGAGAACAGAAGACTAGCTTTACGGGCATATTCATATTATATCACTGTAGCACAAAGCATTCACCTCCACCTGGATTTTACCAGGTGCTCTTCACATTACTTTAACTCCCCAACCATTTTGAGCTAGAGGGAAAATTCAAATGGTTCCTGAACGAAGATAGTTATTTTATCATTTTAACCTCCTAGGACCTGGCGTCCACATATGTGGACATCACATTTTGGGTTATTTAGACCAAAATACTCAATTTTGCTCTACAAGGGCCTGATATCTACTTACGAGGACATTATACTGCTACTGTTCTATCCAAATTTTAAACGAATATCCTCATATGTGGCTCTTATTTTTCTTAGAAACAAAAATTAGGCCAAATATTTTTTTTAACATTCATCAGGTCCCAATCAGCCCAAATATCAAAGAGAAACTAAAAATGCATAATGTGGAGAAGTTCGGGTCTTAGGAGGTTAAAACCAAAATTACAAAATGACTCATCTGTGTGATATTTGGGTCCCAAAGGTTTAAGTAATGTGAACTTTAAGGGTTAACCAGACATTTCTTGGTTACAGATAATGGGATGCTCCACAGGATGACACTGTAATCTTAATCACAGGTTCATGGCAGTGCAGTAACAGCTCTTTGACTCAGTTTGTCTCAAATTTACTTAAACTTTACTGAACAATATTCATTAAATAAAGCATGATTTGTTTCATGTCTTCTTAATCTCCCTCAGGAAAACAAGACTTTCTGTAGGAGGCTACAAATACAACCGATCTGATCTCCCCAGTACCCTTAATGAGTAAAGGGTAAAGAGCTAAAGCTACCAACCACCTTACCTTCTTAACAGTTTTGTCAGGCTCAAGAGCAATGTCAGGAATATTGGCATCCACCATGAGAGAGAACAGGTTCAGGATCAGGTTGGAGTACCTGAGGAAGTGGAAGACGAGGAGCATATTGCACATTAGCTACAGTGGTGTCCATTAAAAACTGACAATGCTTTCCTTGTATTACATGTTTGCAGTTTTTCTTGAAAGTAGCTTTTCAAGCTTTAAGGTTGCAAGTAAAAGTAAAATATAACTCCCAAGGATGATTAATCAAAGACAATATTTGATAAACTTCACATCAAAGTGTTTTTTTCAATCACAGCAATGATCATCGTCATTAAACGTCTTTCTCAGACAAATTTAAAGACTTTTCAAGCTGCAATACAGTTTAGATTTTTTGCTTTTTAAAAGTTAAAACCAGTCTGATGATGGATTAGTCCTGTTTAATATCCCTTTAATCCACTGATTAAATAAACTCACTTAAAACCATGTTGGTATGTTTGTGTTGTTACTGTCCATATTCACAGTTTGCTTGGCTCAGAATCATCGTTTTGCTTTTATGTGTTTGCGTGTACCTCCTAAGATGAAGAAAGGCGGTGTAGCACTGCTTCCTGAACTCCTGGTACTGTTCGCTCTGCATGCCTCCCATACCCTCCACCATCTCTTTGCTCAGCTTCATGGGCGGAGGCAGAGGTTTGGGGTCTCGGCCAAGGATGTAGCCGAAGTCGATGTGGAAGAGCTTCCCTGGATGGAGAAAGGTGAGAATTAAAAAAACTTCATGAAATCCTCCAGCGTGGAACTACAGAAGCTTCTTAACTCAAATTTCTGAGAAAATAATGTGAATTTTCAAGTCAGAAATTTGAGATATTAACTTCCAATGTCAACTTAGGTCTACCAATCCAGAATAAAATGTTTTTTCCCAATTGACAGAAACGAGCTTTCCTTCTCCTCTGATTTCTAAGAAAAACAGATACATCTACTGGGGCGCTTGCATGGTTGTCCTTTAAGTCCAGTTGTTTTAAGCTTTGATACAGTGCCACTGGATAATAATCTAACAAATAAGCCCTGTAAACATATAGAAGTCACACAGCTACCTAAAGCTACATTAGAGATGACACACAGGCTTGATGTTAGTAAGTTAGTGTGTCTGAATACGAGTGTGTTTGCCTCACCGGTCTTTGTCAGCAGCAGGTTGTCCAGGTGTCTGTCTCCCACTCCCAGGATGTACGTGATAACACAGTAACCAGCTGGGAAATAACGAGAGGCACATTGATCAGATATTCAATCGGCTCCTCCAGCACACCAACTAAATAGCACCGATCTGTTTTGAGCGCCTCACCGCAGCTCTTGACGTAGGTATCCATCACCTCTGAGCTGATGCCGTACGGCCCTTTTTCACTTGGCGCGTGCTTCCTAAAGAAGCTCTGTCAACACAGGATTAAAATAAGCACTTAAATCAAAGCAGCACCCTGATGCGCCGTGTCTCTGACAAACTCTGCTCACCTGGATGTTGCCTTCAGTAGCCAGAACTTCAGCGACAGGAACCGACTGGACAAACTGCATAAAACCTAAGCACGCAACACGTTTTCTGCATTAGGCTGAACATCTTTAATACTTTGAAATCATAACAGCTTAAAACGCTGCTGCTGAGTTACTTCATTCTTCTTACCGTGCTTGGTGCTTGTGGCCAGAACTTTATAGGGTGTCAGCTTCAGGTCCAAATTCTCTTTTCTTAACAGCTTTAAGACAGAAAAAAATGATGATACACACTGACACAGACTCCTGACTCATGAAGATAATCTTGAACTTTGTCTCTCGTCAGTGATGAGCTTATTTTTTTTTAAGCAAAAAACATCATCTTCAACATCCTGGGGGCATTCCCGTCTGTTAACGAGCACTTCTTACTTTGTCCATGAGTGAGATGATCTGCAGGATGAGCTGATCTTGTCTCAGGTCGTCTCCGTGTTTGAAGATGACTGGATATGTGGCTCCATCTTCAGCCTTGAAGATCAGTTTGGCGGGCATCAGAGCACTCTGACACACAAACGCACAGAGAAAAGCCTTTTATTTTTGCATAGATACTGCTCGTAATCAGGACAATCTGCACCAAAGCAAACTGCACTGAAATCAAAGGCGGACATTCAAGCCTCTGCCTTTGTAACAGCACCACTGACAACTGAAGGGATATAACACAGTGGTCAGGGGATCACATCAAGTACAAGTAAATTAGTACCTGATAGTGAAATAAACATGAAAGCACCCCTGTTTTTCTAATGTGCATCAAACACACTGCTAGTAAGAGAAAAGACAGTCTATTTTCTCTTAAGTGCCTGCAGAGGCTCTGTGTGTGAGATCTGATGCTATGGAGCAAATGAACGATGAAGTGAGCAAATTTGCACTTTTGATGAGTAATGACCACACCCGCGGTTACATTTACAAACTGTCTGAAGGCTGTAGCTGAGATGCTGTTTAGCAACACCTGCAGTCTCACAACGGAGAGACTGGGGAGCACTTTGTTGAGCTGAGCTACTTTAATCTGATAAATGTGTTTGTTTTAACTACATTTAGTAAGAAATTTCTTTTAAAATAACCATTCAAAGTAATGAAAAGTGCATGAGAGAGGTAAAAATGAGACAGTAGCAAGAGTTAACGAGGTTAACTGGGTGGTGGTGAGACCTGCTGTGATGTATGGTTTGGAGATGGTGGCACTGACAGAAAGACAGGACAGCTCAGGCTGAGTAGTTTGGAGACAAAGTTAGAGAGGCAAGACAAGGACATGGAAAGAGTTGATGTGATAGAGAAGGATGCTAGAGATACGGTGGATTTGCCACTGTGGACACCCCTAAAGGGAGCAGCTAAAAGAAGAAGAAGAAAGTTTTTGACTTTGAACTAAATTTAAATTTGAGAAATCCTACTTCACACTTATATTTGATTTTCTGTATCAAAATCAGGCTTCCAGCTACATACACAGATAGTGTAAAGTTAAGGCGAAACAAGAGTGTCCCATGCCACGACAAAAAAAATGCCTTTTTGGTCGTGACAGCGAAAGGATGAGGTGAAGGCTTCTGTACCTTGAAGAGTGTGGCTGTCTCTGGGATGATGCCTTTGATCCTGATTTGAGGCTCCAGAGGAAGCGGAATCGCCTCGATCTCTGACAGGTTCACCTTCTCGTTGTCAGCCAGCAGGGCCTGAAGTCGCTCTGTCTGCAGACACACATGAAGGTTTGCTGACATTTACACAAGTAAGCAGGATCAGTGGCTGTATCCCAATTCAGGGTCTGCAGCCTTAAAGGCCGCATTTTAAGGCCGATTACGTCACAGTGGCGCGCCGAAGGCTGTCCCAATTTGAAGGCTGCTTGAAATGCGGCCCTCAAATGCGTCCTTCATTTCCCTGAATTTTAAGGACGTGGCGGTGTAGACTTCGTGGCCCAACATATCCCAGAATGCATAGCGCAGCGGTGGGTGTGGATAATTTTGCCGAAAAAAAAAACGGCGGATGAGGGGCGCCCGAAGAGTAAACTTTAAGTAAGTACTGACTATTATGTCACTTATTTATGTGCAAATGTTCAATAACGAAGAACATTAAAACATTACTGTTGGCCACATGTCGGCAAAGTTATGTGACATTAGTGACGTTTGTACTAACTTGGTTTTAAAGCCTTCACTTTAAAATATACGCCGTTCATTAGCTGAGCTTAATCCTACAGAGAATGATCAAAGCTCATGTAGAAACAAACAAACAAATGAACAAAAGATTTTCTCCTTCATTTCTGTCAAACAAAGCTGTATGAAATGTTTCCAGCTGTTAGCATCATGGTTGCTACGCAACCTGGGCAGCTCAACGGAGGCTAGACCGTCCCATTTCACAAGCCTCGCACTTCTGGCCTTAGCGGTCTTTAAGTACGCGGCCCTTGAGGACCGTTGCGGCTGCGTACTTTAAGGCTGCAGACCCTGAATTGGGATACAGCCAGTGTCACCAGGCCCACACACCGAAGTCAATTAAGTGTTTGTACGTGTGAATAAGGAGTGCTTTTATTAAAAGGACAGCGTACTACTGCGTATTAAAACAGGATAAATACAAACACTTCTCATAAATAAACCATGTTCTGGAAAAATTTGTTGATTTACTCAGATATAAAAAACATGGGAGCCTACACAGGTGTTTTTTTTTTTAAAGCACATTTAACACCGAAGCTGTTTTGAATATTTTTGCTACCTTCTTCTTGCGGTTTCCGCTCTCCCGTTGGACAGCCTTCATCAGCTGCACCAGTCTGTCTACAAACGTCTGCTGGGCAGCCAAGAGCGACCGCATCACCCTCACGGTCTTATCACCCTGGAGAAAAGAAAAAGTGTGAGCACACAGCAGTGGAGACACACACACACAGTCCGTTATAAAGCTTTGCTACATATTACATCAGTCAGCCACTTTTATTGTACAGGCTTGTCAGACCGGGGCAAATTTGGAACAATCCAGAATTTTAAAAATGACCCATTTACACTCAACTCAAAACTCTTTTTCTTCACAATATCCTTAAATCTCATCTAATAATATAAGTCCAACAAAGGAAAATACACTGAGACTTATTTTTATAACATTATGATCCAACTACGACACAGCTGGCAGCGTTATTTTGGGTATGCTCTTTGATAAATGAAAGCAGAAAGTGATTAAAACAAGACACCTTATTGGTAAAAGCATTGGGATGCAAATAGATTTTTACAGAGTAGCAGGGTGACATGATATATAACACTAACTCACACTCGATGAGACATCAGCTAACTTTGCCAAAGTAAGTTAAAAATCTGACCTTAAGCAAAGCCTGACTGAACCTCCTCATGACGTTCAGGTACATCTCGTGGGTCTTTGGATCTCTCTGCTGTGTGTCCTGATCTTCACACTCCACAATCACATACCTGAGGAAGAAACGTGGATTTATACACACATTTTTATGACTAACTTCTTTTTGTCCAGGCAGAAAACAAAAAGCACTGTAAAGAGGACTCACCAGTACAAATAGTTGGCAAGCGTAGAGTTCTTGCAAGCACGAGAGATCAGGAACGTGCAAAGGTCTTGCTGCAAAGATGTGAGGACACAATGCTGTGTTACGAACAACTGATAGGACAACAAGACAGAGCAACGCACTGTCCACAGGTCCTTTATGGGGATTTTTATTTGCTCACCTCTAGATTCTCACTGTCAGCTCCCTCCTTTCCCTTCTGTGGCGTAGTGGATGATCCAGATGAGCCAGAAAGAATTTGGGAACTGCAAAGCATGTGACAGTTTTACACATCAACTTAAAAGGATCGTGTATACGTTACTGACAGCTAAAGATATTCTTTTTAAAATGTGTGCGTTGTTCATTCTTATTTCATTCTACGTGTAAGTCAGCATTGTGGCAGATCTGCAGCTGTCTGGATCCAGCTGCAGATCTGCCAGTAAAATCATAACATTCAATGAGTTCATCGCGGTTTCTGAAAGAGAAATAATCAGATCCTGCACATCGGCTGATGCTCTCTCAGCTGGGGAACATTTGGGGGTAAATTTAGACCCAGAAAGTGAACAAAAAAAACCACACACATACTTGAGTCATCTCAAAGCCACTTTTAGACATTTTCAGTTTCAGAGCCAGAAGAGAAGCTAATGCGACCAGCGGTGTTGACTCATTTATTAACCAGAGTGGCTTTAAAGTACTGACCTGTCCAATGCAGCGTCATCTGAAAGTCCCTGGCTATCTCTCTTGCTGCCTGGATCTAAACCACCCTGAATATCACTGAAGTTCTCATACTTGAGCGCCTGCACCAGCTGAAGCAGGTACATCAGCAGGTCCTAGAGAGGAGAGACAGGAATTATCATTATGATTTCAATGTAATTGATTTAATGCTCCTGGTTAAGCTTGATTTAGAGTCCTGCATTCCCCGTCGAGCCTATGGTGTAGCGATAGGGGTTGTTGGTGGCTTTTATACTTCTGGTTGCATTGCTCTGCCATTACAGAGGAAGTGGAGCTGATCGTGTTGGAAAGTTTCATACAACACATGAACAAATAACAGTCAGACTTTGAGTAATTGAAAGAAAGAATAAAATGGAAAAACATATTTGTATTCAAGTCTTTTAAAGGTTTTTCCACCCACACACGACCTGTCCTCCTACCTCATCGTCAGCCTGCTGCAGCCGAGCCACCGCATAGCGTCTCACTGTGGGGTTGGTGAAATGGGATGACAGCAGCTCCAGAGAGTCCTCCACATCCATGGGCTTCCACTTTCCCAGCAACTCCAGAGCCTGCTTGGCCTCCTGGGGCAGATCCCAGTTCACACACTTGAGGAACTTTGTCAGGGCCTGCAGTCAGAGGAGGAGGAATCATTGAACATGTATACAGACGTAGCAGCAGCAGTCGCTGGGGGAGGAATAGTTGGAAGTTACACATAGTAATGTACACTTGGTTGTAACGGGGAAGACACCAGCAGCACACCTTTTCCTGTGTGGTGAGGTAGTATCTGAACTTCCACACCAGGTCCTGCTCTTCAGAGCTCAGCTGCTTGGTTGGAGGGTAGCTAACGATGATCTGTTCATGCAAACAAACAATTTTAGATTAAAGCAAGCAAAGTTATTATAGAAACATAATTGTTCTAACGATTCTTTCATTTTTTTTCACTGATCTTTTGTGATGTCTACACTCAAAAGCATCCGTCTTCTTTTAGCAACAGTCTATAAACATAACACAGAACAGTTTCCAGTTCAGTACATTTTAAATGGGTTTCTGGATCGTGTTCACATATGGATTCTTTTTCTTATGATAGAGCTTTATCCTGCATTTGTGGATGCTGACAGAGAACTGTGTTCACAGACAGTGATTTATGGAAGTGTTCATGAGCCCATGCATTGATTTCCATGACAGAATCATGTTTTTTCCTTGAAGGCTATAAGATCACAGTCATACAATACTGATTTTTGTCCCTTGCACACAGAGATTTCTCCATATACTCTGAATCTTTTGATATCATGTGCTGTAAATGATAAGATTTAATGCTTTCTTTGTTCTATAGTAAATAAACTATAGGTTTGTGCGATTTACCAATCATTGCATCTTATTTTCATTTATGTTTTACACAGCGTCATAGCTTTTTTGTAGTTCTAAAACTTGAGTAGCTGCTAGCTACTCACATTGAGCTGGTCACGTGTGGCAGCATTAGGCTTCAGGTCATGATCTGAGGGCCCACTGCGAAGGCTACGAGCCAGTTTGTGATGCTTGCTCTCTACCAGGTTTTCCTGTGAAGAAGGAAAAGAAAAGCCAAAGTTACAGCATGTGAATGAAATACAAGATGTGTGAGCAAACTAGCACACAACATTTATATTTCTTCAACATCATGAAATCATTTTCTCACCATCCCCATCTGTGGGTCGGGAACTTTGACAATGTCGCAGCTGGTAAGAACTGGTGATGCATCGTCTCCATCCTTAATGGCGACAAAGGAGAACAGACCAATCAGCCGACACCGTTCCAACACGTGGTATCTACCTGCTGTGTGCTGCCACTAATAATCAGGAAATTACCTTTTCATAATAGACGATGCTGTACTCCTTGTCATTTGATTTGACACGAGGAAACTCCACCATGAGGTACATAAAGTTGGAGCTGCGCTTCTCACTCTGCAGAAAGACAATTTCACATTTTTCAATTTGAAAAATGTAAATAAGCGTAAATTGAACCGCAAATACAGTTGATGATTCAATTCCTCCTAAATAAGCCTTCATATCCTTCTGAGACTAATCTTCACATAGTACATCTTATTGATGCTTTCTCGACTCGACTGCAGAGTCGGCCTGTGCAACCAGAATCGAGCTTAACAAACTCACTTCATTGATCATCTCAATCTCTCTGAAGGTCAGCCGGTCCAGCCAGTCCACCTTCACCATGTGGCCCTGCCGATGAGCCTTTGTCAGCTGGATGGAGAGATGGGAAGGTTTGCAGAGAAATGAGCGCATAATTTTAGCAAAATCAAAAGAGAAAAATACAGAAACGGCCGTTCTGTTGAA
This sequence comes from Neolamprologus brichardi, assembly GCF_056152115.1. Classification (NCBI taxonomy): domain Eukaryota; kingdom Metazoa; phylum Chordata; class Actinopteri; order Cichliformes; family Cichlidae; genus Neolamprologus; species Neolamprologus brichardi. The sequence goes on along the minus strand of NC_142106.1, from coordinate 31,803,206 downwards.
CTGATCACAGCATGGCGGCTGGTGTGCAAACAGCCCGACCGATCATGCACAGTGCCAGCGGCCAATCCAGCATCTCCGCACACTCAGCAGCCAGTCCACTCATCAGTTAGTGAGTGTGGGTGTTGGGAATGTAAGCACACACTTGGCCACGAACAGGAAGCCCACAACTCAGCTGCGTAGAATAAATACTCACTCTTTAAAACAACATATGAACTGGTAGCAGCCTGAACACAACCTCTAATATACTTAAGCCAGCTGCATTTATGATGAATAATAATAATAAAAAAACATGGGGAATCAGTGTGGTTGTTTTAGGAAACAAAATTTAAAAATAAAATGAGCTAACGTGGAAATAAAGTGTACTCCCTGATAACCTCCTCTAAGTATCCCATAAAGCTACAACGAGTCAAGGAACATAATTGTGTGTCCACATAAATATGAAATCCATGCACACACATGAAAACGCACCAACATGTGAAATATGGAGGACTGAAAGTGCCAAAATCAAAAATAGAGTAAAATAAAAAACTGATAAACAAATCAATATGTACTCTATTTCCTATTTCTTACCTTTGTAACAATTCACTTGTTTATTTACTTTCACATCATTTTCTAATTTATTTTTTTTAAAAAGTACTGTATTATATTATTTAGGTATTATATGTCCTTAATGTGTTTCCCATACGTATTTCTTTTATTTTGGCATTTCTTTATACTTCATTATGCACATAAATAGGCTTTATTATTGTCATTTTAAGTGTGTAGTTGGCTCATGATAGAAAGGTTAGCCTCCAGTCCGGTATGGTGACTCTGTAATACAGTTATGTCAAAAAGAAGGTTTTCACAAAATACTGACATACTTGACTATTATATTATTTTATATATTTATTATTTTGCCTAAGCATTTCTTTAAATATTTAGTAAATAACATTCATATTTGAACGCTATTTGAATTAAGTGTTTATTAATGTATCTCAAGTCATTCATTTCTTAATTTTGGCAGTTTTAATCCTCCATAACAAGCAGAAAACTGATGTGTGTAATGCTTTAAATAACACAGCCATACATCTTCACAGACAAAAAAAAAGTTTTCACACCAAAACCTGGATCAAAATGTATTTGTAAACACACTGAACAGATTTATGCTGTTTACAGGTTTCCCACATAGAACAGTGCAAAGTGAACAGAGGTCTGACACGAGGAGGAAGCGAGTACTTAATGTCCCTGCCACAGTTTGAATTGTCCTGATGTGGTAACCATCATTTTCTGTGTTATACAAATGGAAATCTATTTGCAGATACATTTTGGCCATGGCCTTGTTCATACATATACAGTACACACACATAATCTGCATTGCCAACACTAACTCCTGCAGTGGTACTCACATCACTGAGTACCTCCAGGTCAGGGCCCTGGAACAGATGATGGTTTAGACAGTGCTTTGCATTGGATGGTTTCTTTTTATCCAACGTTTCCTGTTCACCTTTGACTCTACTTCATTGCCCAATCCTTTCCTTTCAGTCCTTTAGTCACTCATCCTCATCATCACCCTCCTCTTTCCTATCCACACACATGTATACAATACTATACCTTGGCGAGCCTGCCCATCTGGTCCTCTGCCAGGCTGCTGCTGGTGCGTCCCGGTGTGGTTGTGGGCTCTCCTCCATCCCCTTCCACGCCTGGCCAAACCTTCAGGTCATGCATCCCTTGCCGGAACATGCTAGAGCAGGACGGGAGGAGGGGATTTAAACTCACGCACACTACTACATACTCAGACCTTTAAACACTGATTTCAGTGCGGCAGCTTTTGGAGACCACAGCAGACCAAAGGACAAGGCAAAATGTCAAGGTTCACCTGTATTCACAACTACACAACATAGCCTCACTGTCACCTGCCATGTTATCACTTCTTCTTTTCAGACTGAGCTTCTGGTGGCCCAAAAGTGCAATACATGGGCCTAGCATGACACTAGATTTTGCTTCCATTGATGTTTCTCCTCTGTCATTCCTTCTCCATACTTTTCTCTTCTATCATCTTGTTACAAGTTAATCTTCACTTCATCAGTCAAAGGTAGATGCACCGAAGTTCTGTTTTTCTCAGAACTGCGTCGGCTCTCTTAAACGTTTTCTGGTAAAGTGTAATCTGACCTCCTTGTGTAACCAGTGGTTTGCACCTCGTTCTAAACTCTATATTTAGATTCATGGAGGCGTCTCTTGATTGTAGACTTTGACAGTGGCTGACGACCGCCTGTGCTACCCCTCAGCCTCCTAGTAGACACACCTATGGTATACATTTAAAATTCTGATTTTTATAAAAGTTGACCTCTGACTTTGACGTGCACCTATGGTATCAGATTAAAACTCCTCCTTGAAGTATCGCATTCACGAGACTTTCAGAAAACTTGACCTCTGAACTTGACATTCAAAGTCATTCGAGATTTTTGGTAGATGCACCTCAGGTATCAACTTCAAAATCCTACATGGCCTCGTTCTCAAGCTATCACATTCATAAACTTGAGTGTCCATGCTGTCTCTTGAAATAAAAGCTGAAAGTCTGCACTTCAATCACTTCTTACTGTGTTTGATTTAAAATTCCCTGCAGGGGAGTACATTAGTAAAAGTACATAAAACATGTGGACCTATCTGTGTGTTGTAATAATAGGGAAATGTCATTAAAAAATTGCAAGGCAAACCTAGACTTTTCTC